>NW_027422264.1:0-216250 GCF_037893015.1 Macrotis lagotis | reverse complement strand
AGGCAAGGAAAGGGCAACGCAAGGCAAGGCACGGTCAGGCAAGGCAAGGCTAATGCACGACAACGCAAGGCTAGGCAGTGCACGGCTAGGCAAGGAACGAGTAACGGAAGGAATGGAAGGCAAGGCAAAGCAAGGCAAGGCAAGTGTAACAAAAGGCACGGCACGGCAAGGGGAAACAAGGCTAAGGCACGACAACGCAAGCTAGGCAATGCACGGCAAGGCAAGGAAAGGGTAACGCAAGGCAAGGCAGGGTCAGGCGAGACAAGGCTAAGGCACGACAACGCAAGGCTAGGCAATGCACGGCAAGGCAAGGAAAGGGTAACGCAAGGGAAGGCACGTTGAGGAAAGGCAAGGCTAATGCACAACAACGCACGTCTAGGCAATGCACGGCAAGGCAAGGAAAGGGTAACGCAAGGGAAGTCACGGTCAGGCGAGGCAAGGCTAAGGCACGACAACGCAAGGCTAGGCAATGCACGGCAAGGCAAGGAAAGAGTAACGGAATGTAAGGAATGCAAGGGAAAGCAAGGCAAGGCAAGAGTAACCGAAGGAACGGCACGGCAAGGGGAAACAAGGCTAAGGCACGACAACGCAAGCTAGGCAATGCACGGCAAGGCAAGGAAAGGGTAACGCAAGGCAAGGCACGGTCAGGAAATGCAAGGCTAATGCACGACAACGGAAGGCTAGGCAATGCACGGCAAGGCAAGGAAAGAGTAACGGAATGTAAGGAATGCAAGAGAAAGCAAGGCAAGGCAAGAGTAACGGAAGGAACGGCACGGCAAGGGGAAACAAGGCTAAGGCACGACAACGCAAGGCTAGGCAAAGCACGGCAAGGCAAGGAAAGGGTAACGCAAGGCAAGGCACGGTGAGGCATGGCAAGGCTAATGCACGACAACGCACGGCTAGGCAAAGCAAGGCAAGGGAAGGAGAGGGTAACGCAAGGCCAGGCACGGTCACTCGAGGGAAGGCTAATGCACGACAACGCAAGGCTTAGCAGTGCACGGCTAGGCAAGGATAGCGTAACAGAAGGAAAGGAAGGCAAGGCAAAGCAATGCAAGGCAAGTGAAACAAAAGGCAAGGCACGGCAAGGGGAAACAAGGCTAAGGCACGACAACGCAAGCTAGGCAATGCACGGCAAGGCAAGGAAAGGGTAACGCAAGGCAAGGCACGGTCAGAGAAGGCAAGGCTAAGGCACGACAACGCAAGGCTAGGCAATGCACGGTAAGGCAAGGAAAGAGTAACGGAAGGCAAGGAAGGCAAGGGAAAGCAAGGCAAGGCAAGGGTAAGGGAAGGAACGGCACGGCAAGGGGAAACAAGGCTAAGGCACGACAACGCAAGCTAGGCAATGCACGGCAAGGCAAGGAAAGGGTAACGCAAGGCAAGGCACGATCAGGCGAGGCAAGGCTAATGCACGACAACGCAAGGCTAGGCAGTGCACGGCTAGGCAAGGAAAGAGTAACGGAAGGTTAGGAAGGCAAGGCAAAGCAAGGCAAGGGAAGTGTAACAAACGGCACGGCACGGCAAGGGGAAACAAGGTAAGGCACGACAACGCAAGCTAGGCAATGCACGGCAAGGCAAGGAAAGGGTAACGTAAGGCAAGGCACGGTGAGGCAAGGCAAGGCTAATGCACAACAACGCACGGCTAGGCAATGGACGGCAAGGCAAGGAAAGGGTAACGCAAGGGAAGTCACGGTCAGGCGAGGCAAGGGTAAGGCACGACAACGCAAGGCTAGGCAATGCACGGCAAGGCAAGGAAAGAGTAACGGAATGCAAGGAAGGCAAGGGAAAGCAAGGCAAGGCAAGAGTAACGGAAGGAACGGCACGGCAAGGGAAAACAAGGCTAAGGCACGACAACGCAAGCTAGGGAATGCACGGCAAGGCAAGGAAAGGGTAACGTAAGGCAAGGCACTGTGAGGCAAGGCAAGGCTAATGCACAACAACGCACGGCTAGGCAATGGACGGCAAGGCAAGGAAAGGGTAACGCAAGGGAAGTCACGGTCAGGCGAGGCAAGGCTACGGCACGACAACGCAAAGCTAGGCAATGCACGGATGGTAAGCAAAGAGTAACGGAAGGCAAGGAAGGCAAGGGAAAGCAAGGCAAGGCAAGAGTAAGGGAAGGAACGGCACGGCAAGGGGAAACAAGGCTAAGGCACGACAACGCAAGCTGGGCAAAGCACGGCAAGGCAAGGAAAGGGTAACGCAAGGCAAGGCACGGTCAGGCAAGGCAAGGCTAATGCACGACAACGCAAGGCTAGGCAGTGCACGGCTAGGCAAGGAACGAGTAACGGAAGGAATGGAAGGCAAGGCAAGCAAGGCAAGGCAAGCAAGGCAAGGCAAGGGGAAACAAGTAAGGCAAAAGGGCAATGCGGCAAGGCAAGGCAAGGGGCAAACAAGGCTAAGGCACGACAACGCAAGCTAGGCAATGCACGGCAAGGCAAGGAAAGGGTAACGCAAGGGAAGGCACGTTGAGGAAAGGCAAGGCTAATGCACAACAACGCACGTCTAGGCAATGAACGGCAAGGCAAGGAAAGGGTAACGCAAGGGAAGTCACGGTCAGGCGAGGCAAGGCTAAGGCACGACAACGCAAGGCTAGGCAATGCACGGCAAGGCAAGGAAAGAGTAACGGAATGTAAGGAATGCAAGGGAAAGCAAGGCAAGGCAAGAGTAACAGAAGGAACGGCACGGCAAGGGGAAACAAGGCTAAGGCACGACAACGCAAGCTAGGCAATGCACGGCAAGGCAAGGAAAGGGTAACGCAAGGCAAGGCACGGTCAGGAAATGCAAGGCTAATGCACGACAACGCAAGGCTAGGCAATGCACGGCAAGGCAAGGAAAGAGTAACGGAATGTAAGGAATGCAAGAGAAAGCAAGGCAAGGCAAGAGTAACGGAAGGAACGGCACGGCAAGGGAAACAAGGCTAAGGCACGACAACGCAAGGCTAGGCAAAGCACGGCAAGGCAAGGAAAGGGTAACGCAAGGCAAGGCACGGTGAGGCATGCAAGGCTAATGCACGACAACGCACGGCTAGGCAAAGGCAAGGGAAGGAGAGGGTAACGCAAGGCAGGCACGGTCACTCGAGGGAGGGTAATGCACGACAACGCAAGGCTTAAGTGCACGGCTAGGCAAGGAAGCGTAACAGAAGGAAAGGCACGGGCAAGGGGAAACAAGGCTAAGGCACGACAAGGGGAAACAAGGCTAAGGCACGACAACGCAAGCTAGGCAATGCACGGCAAGGCAAGGAAAGGGTAACGCAAGGCAAGGCACGGTCAGAGAAGGCAAGGCTAAGGCACGACAACTCAAGGCTAGGCAATGCACGGTAAGGCAAGGAAAGACTAACGGAAGGCAAGGAAGGCAAGGGAAAGCAAGGCAAGGCAAGGGTAAGGGAAGGAACGGCACGGCAAGGGGAAACAAGGCTAAGGCACGACAACGCAAGCTAGGCAATGCACGGCAAGGCAAGGAAAGGGTAACGCAAGGCAAGGCACGATCAGGCGAGGCAAGGCTAATGCACGACAACGCAAGGCTAGGCAGTGCACGGCTAGGCAAGGAAAGAGTAACGGAAGGTTAGGAAGGCAAGGCAAAGCAAGGCAAGGGAAGTGTAACAAACGGCACGGCACGGCAAGGGGAAACAAGGTAAGGCACGACAACGCAAGCTAGGCAATGCACGGCAAGGCAAGGAAAGGGTAACGTAAGGCAAGGCACGGTGAGGCAAGGCAAGGCTAATGCACAACAACGCACGGCTAGGCAATGGACGGCAAGGCAAGGAAAGGGTAACGCAAGGGAAGTCACGGTCAGGCGAGGCAAGGCTACGGCACGACAACTCAAGGCTAGGCAATGCACGGCAAGGCAAGGAAAGAGTAACGGAATGTAAGGAATGCAAGGGAAAGCAAGGCAAGGCAAGAGTAACCGAAGGAACGGCACGGCAAGGGGAAACAAGGCTAAGGCACGACAACGCAAGCTAGGGAATGCACGGCAAGGCAAGGAAAGGGTAACGTAAGGCAAGGCACTGTGAGGCAAGGCAAGGCTAATGCACAACAACGCACGGCTAGGCAATGGACGGCAAGGCAAGTAAAGGGTAACGCAAGGGAAGTCACGGTCAGGCGAGGCAAGGCTACGGCACGACAACGCAAAGCTAGGCAATGCACGGATGGTAAGCAAAGAGTAACGGAAGGCAAGGAAGGCAAGGGAAAGCAAGGCAAGGCAAGAGTAAGGGAAGGAACGGCACGGCAAGGGGAAACAAGGCTAAGGCACGACAACGCAAGCTGGGCAAAGCACGGCAAGGCAAGGAAAGGGTAACGCAAGGCAAGGCACGGTCAGAGAAGGCAAGGCTAATGCACGACAACGCAAGGCTAGGCAGTGCACGGCTAGGCAAGGAACGAGTAACGGAAGGAATGGAAGGCAAGGCAAAGCAAGGCAAGGCAAGTGTAACAAAAGGCACGGCACGGCAAGGGGAAACAAGGCTAAGGCACGACAACGCAAGCTAGGCAATGCACGGCAAGGCAAGGAAAGGGTAACGCAAGGCAAGGCACGGTCAGAAAAGGCAAGGCTAAGGCACGACAACGCAAGGCTAGGCAATGCACGGTAAGGCAAGGAAAGAGTAACGGAAGGCAAGGAAGGCAAGGGAAAGCAAGGCAAGGCAAAGGTAAGGGAAGGAACGGCACGGCAAGGGGAAAAAAGGCTAAGGCACGACAACGCAAGCTAGGCAATGCACGGCAAGGCAAGGAAAGGGTAACGCAAGGCAAGGCACGATCAGGCGAGGCAAGGCTAATGCACGACAACGCAAGGCTAGGCAGTGCACGGCTAGGCAAGGAAAGAGTAACGGAAGGATAGGAAGGCAAGGCAAAGCAAGGCAAGGGAAGTGTAACAAACGGCACGGCACGGCAAGGGGAAACAAGGTAAGGCACGACAACGCAAGCTAGGCAATGCACGGCAAGGCAAGGAAAGGGTAACGTAAGGCAAGGCACGGTGAGGCAAGGCAAGGCTAATGCACAACAACGCACGGCTAGGCAATGGACGGCAAGGCAAGGAAAGGGTAACACAAGGGAAGTCACGGTCAAGCGAGGCAAGGCTACGGCACGACAACTCAAGGCTAGGCAATGCACGGATGGTAAGCAAAGAGTAACGGAAGGCAAGGAAGGCAAGGGAAAGCAAGGCAAGTCAAGAGTAAGGGAAGGAACGGCACGGCAAGGGGAAACAAGGCTAAGGCACGACAACGCAAGCTGGGCAAAGCACGGCAAGGCAAGGAAAGGGTAACGCAAGGCAAGGCACGGTCAGGCAAGGCAAGGCTAATGCACGACAACGCAAGGCTAGGCAGTGCACGGCTAGGCAAGGAACGAGTAACGGAAGGAATGGAAGGCAAGGCAAAGCAAGGCAAGGCAAGTGTAACAAACGGCACGGCACGGCAAGGGGAAACAAGGCTAAGGCACGACAACGCAAGCTAGGCAATGCACGGCAAGGCAAGGAAAGGGTAAGGCAAGGCAAGGCACGGTCAGTCGAGGCAAGGCTAATGCACGACAACGCAAGGCTTGGCAGTGCAAGGCTAGGCAAGGAAAGAGTAACAGAAGGAAAGGAAGGCAAGGCAAAGCAATGCAAGGCAAGTGAAACAAAAGGCACGACACGGCAAGGAGAAACAAGGGTAAGGCACGACAACGCAAGCTAGGGAATGCACGGCAAGGCAAGGAAAGGGTAACGTAAGGCAAGGCACGGTGAGGCAAGGCAAGGCTAATGCACAACAACGCACGTCTAGGCAATGCACGGCAAGGCAAGGAAAGGGTAACGCAAGGGAAGTCACGGTCAGGCGAGGCAAGGCTAAGGCACGACAACGCAAGGCTAGGCAATGCACGGCAAGGCAAGGAAAGAGTAACGGAATGTAAGGAATGCAAGGGAAAGCAAGGCAAGGCAAGAGTAACAGAAGGAACGGCACGGCAAGGGGAAACAAGGCTAAGGCACGACAACGCAAGCTAGGCAATGCACGGCAAGGCAAGGAAAGTGTAACGCAAGGCAAGGCACGGTCAGGAAATGCAAGGCTAATGCACGACAACGGAAGGCTAGGCAATGCACGGCAAGGCAAGGAAAGAGTAACGGAATGTAAGGAATGCAAGGGAAAGCAAGGCAAGGCAAGAGTAACGGAAGGACGGCACGGCAAGGGGAAACAAGGCTAAGGCACGACAACGCAAGGCTAGGCAAAGCACGGCAAGGCAAGGAAAGGGTAACGCAAGGCAAGGCATGGTGAGGCATGGCAAGGCTAATGCACGACAACGCACGGCTAGGCAAAGCAAGGCAAGGGAAGGACAGGGTAACGCAAGGCCAGGCACGGTCAGTCGAGGGAAGGCTAATGCACGACAACGCAAGGCTTGTCAGTGCACGGCTCGGCAAGGAAAGCGTAACAGAAGGAAAGGAAGGCAAGGCAAAGCAATGCAAGGCAAGAGAAACAAAAGGCACGGCACGGCAAGGGGAAACAAGGGTAAGGCACGACAACGCAAGCTAGGCAATGCACGGCAAGGCAAGGAAAGGGTAACGTAAGGCAAGGCACGGTGAGGCAAGGCAAGGCTAATGCACAACAACGCACGGCTAGGCAATGGACGGCAAGGCAAGGAAAGGGTAACGCAAGTTAAGTCACGGTCAGGCGAGGCAAGGCTACGGCACGACAACGCAAGGCTAGGCAATGCACGGATGGTAAGCAAAGAGTAACGGAAGGCAAGGAAGGCAAGGGAAAGCAAGGCAAGTCAAGAGTAAGGGAAGGAACGGCACGGCAAGGGGAAACAAGGCTAAGGCACGACAACGCAAGCTGGGCAAAGCACGGCAAGGCAAGGAAAGGGTAACGGAAGGCAAGGCACGGTCAGGCAAGGCAAGGCTAATGCACGACAACGCAAGGCTAGGCAGTGCATGGCTAGGCAAGGAACGAGTAACGGAAGGAATGGAAGGCAAGGCAAAGCAAGGCAAGGCAAGTGTAACAAAAGGCACGGCACGGCAAGGGGAAACAAGGCTAAGGCACGACAACGCAAGCTAGGCAATGCACGGCAAGGCAAGGCAAGGGTAACGCAAGGCAAGGCAGGGTCAGGCGAGACAAGGCTAAGGCACGACAACGCAAGGCTAGGCAATGCACGGCAAGGCAAGGAAAGGGTAACGCAAGGGAAGTCACGGTCAGGCGAGGCAAGGCTAAGTCAGGACAACGCAAGGCTAGGCAATGCACGGAAGGTAAGCAAAGAGCAACGGAAGGCAAGGAAGGCAAGGGAAAGCAAGGCAAGTTAAGGGTAAGGGAAGGAACGGCACGGCAAGGGGAAACAAGGCTAAGGCACGACAACGCAAGCTAGGCAATGCACGGCAAGGCAAGGAAAGGGTAACGCAAGGCAAGGCACGGTCAGGAAATGCAAGGCTAATGTACGACAACGGAAGGCTAGGCAATGCACGGCAAGGCAAGGAAAGAGTAACGGAATGTAAGGAATGCAAGGGAAAGCAAGGCAAGGCAAGAGTAACGGAAGGAACGGCACGGCAAGGGGAAACAAGGCTAAGGCACGACAACGCAAGCTAGGCAATGCACGACAAGGCAAGGAAAGGGTAACGCAAGGCAAGGCACAGTGAGGCAAGGCAAGGCTAATGCACAACAACGCACGGCTAGGCAATGCACGGCAAGGCAAGGAAAGGGTAACGCAAGTGAAGTCACGGTCAGGCGAGGCAAAGCTAAGGCACGACAACGCAAGGCTAGGCAATGCAGGTAAGGCAAGCAAGGAGTAACGGAAGGGAAGGAAGACAAGGGAAAGCAAGGCAAGGCAAGGTTAACGGAAGGAACGGCTCGGCAAGGGGAAACAAGGCTAAGGCACGGCTACGCACGGCTAGGCAATGCACGGCCAGGCAAGGAAAGGGTAACGCAAGGCAAGGCAGGGTCAGGCGAGGCAAGGCTAATGCACGACAACGCAAGGCTTGGCAGTGCACGGCTAGGCAAGGAACGAGTAATAGAAGGAAAGGAACGCAAGGCAAAGCAATGCAAGGCAAGTGAAACAAAAGGCACGGCACGGCAAGGGGAAACAAGGGTAAGGCACGACAACGCAAGCTAGGCAATGCACGGCAAGGCAAGGAAAGGGTAACGGAAGGCAAGGCACGGTGAGGCAAGGCAAGGCTAATGCACAACAACGCACGGCTAGGCAATGCACGGCAAGGCAAGGAAAGGGTAACGCAAGTGAAGTCACGGTCAGGCGAGGCAAGGCTAAGGCACGACAACGCAAGGCTAGGCAGTGCACGGAAGGCAAGCAAAGAGTAACGGAAGGCAAGGAAGGCAAGGGAAAGCAAGGCAATTTAAGGGTAAGGGAAGGAACGGCACGGCAAGGGGAAACAGGGCTAAGGCATGACAACGCAAGCTAGGCAATGCACGGCAAGGCAAGGAAAGGGCAACGCAAGGCAAGGCACGGTCAGGCAAGGCAAGGCTAATGCACGACAAAGCAAGGCCAGGCAATGCACGGAAGGCAAGCAAAGAGTAACGGAAAGCAAGAAAGGCAAGGGAAAGCAAGGCAAGGCAAGAGTAAGGGAAGGAACGGCACGGAAAGGGGAAACAAGGCTAAGGCACGACAACGCAAGCTAGGCAATGCACGGCAAGGCAAGGAAAGGGTAACGCAAAGCAAGGCACGGTCAGTCGAGGCAAGGCTAATGCACGACAACGCAAGGCTAGGTAGTGCACGGCTAGGCAAGGAAAGAGTAACAGAAGGAAAGGAAGGCAAGGCAAAGCAAGGCAAGGCAAGTGTAACAAAAGGCACGGCACGGCAAGGGGAAACAAGGGTAAGGCACGACAACGCAAGGTAGGCAATGCACGGCAAGGCAAGGAAAGGGTAACGCAAGGCAAGGCACGGTGAGGCAAGGCAAGGCTAATGCACAACAACGCACGTCTAGGCAATGTACGGCAAGGCAAGGAAAGGGTAACGCAACGAAAGGCTCTGTCAGGCGAGGCAAGGCTAAGGCACGACAACGCAAGGCTAGGCAATGCACGGAAGGTAAGCAAAGAGTAACGGAAGGCAAGGAAGGCAAGGGAAAGCAAGGCAAGTTAAGGGTAAGGTAAGGAACGGCACGGCAAGAGGAAACAAGGCTTAGGCACGACAACGCAAGCAAGGCAATGCACGGCAAGGCAAGGAAAGGGTAACGCAAGGCAAGGCACGGTTAGGAAATGCAAGGCTAATGCACGACAACGGAAGGCTAGGCAATGCACGGCAAGGCAAGGAAAGAGTAACGGAATGTAAGGAATACAAGGGAAAGCAAGGCAAGGCAAGAGTAACGGAAGGAAAGGCAAGGCAAGGGGAAACAAGGCTAAGGCACGGCAACGCAAGGCTAGGCAAAGCACGGCAAGGCAAGGAAAGGGTAACGCAAGGCAAGGCACGGTGAGGCAAGGCAAGGCAAATGCACGACAACGCACGGCTAGGCAATGCACGGCAAGGCAAGGAAAGGGTAACGCAAGGCAAGGCAGGGTCAGGCGAGACAAGGCTAAGGCACGACAACGCAAGGCTAGGCAATGCACGGCAAGGCAAGGAAAGGGTAACGCAAGGCAAGGCACGGTCAGAGAATGCAAGGCTAATGCAAGACAACGCAAGGCTAGGCAATGCACGGTAAGGCAAGGAAAGAGTAACGGAAGGCAAGGAAGGCAAGGGAAAGCAAGGCAAGGCAAGGGTAAGGGAAGGAACGGCACGGCAAGGGGAAACAAGGCTAAGGCACGACAACGCAAGCTAGGCAATGCACGGCAAGGCAAGGAAAGGGTAACGCAAGGCAAGGCACGATCAGGCGTGGCAAGGCTAATGCACGACAACGCAAGGCTAGGCAGTGCACGGCTAGGCAAGGAAAGAGTAACGGAAGGATAGGAAGGCAAGTCAAAGCAAGGCAAGGGAAGTGTAACAAACGGCACGGCACGGCAAGGGGAAACAAGGTAAGGCACGACAACGCAAGCTAGGCAATGCACGGCAAGGCAAGGAAAGGGTAACGCAAGGCAAGGCACGGTCAGTCGAGGCAAGGCTAATGCACGACAACGCAAGGCTTGGCAGGGCAAGGCTAGGCAAGGAAAGAGTAACAGAAGGAAAGGAAGGCAAGGCAAAGCAATGCAAGGCAAGTGAAACAAAAGGCACGGCACGGCAAGGAGAAACAAGGGTAAGGCACGACAACGCAAGCAGGGGATGCACGGCAAGGCAAGGAAAGGGTAACGTAAGGCAAGGCACGGTGAGGCAAGGCAAGGCTAATGCACAACAACGCACGGCTAGGCAATGGACGGCAAGGCAAGGAAAGGGTAACGCAAGGGAAGTCACGGTCAGGCGAGGCAAGGCTACGGCACGATAACGCAAGGCTGGGCAATGCACGGATGGTAAGCAAAGAGTAACGGAAGGCAAGGAAGGCAAGGGAAAGCAAGGCAAGGCAAGAGTAAGGGAAGGAACGGCACGGCAAGGGGAAACAAGGCTAAGGCACGACAACGCAAGCTGGGCAAAACACGGCAAGGCAAGGAAAGGGTAACGCAAGGCAAGGCACGGTCAAGCAAGGCAAGGCTAATGCACGACAACGCAAGGCTAGGCAGTGCACGGCTAGGCAAGGAACGAGTAACGGAAGGAATGGAAGGCAAGGCAAAGCAAGGCAAGGCAAGTGTAACAAAAGGCACGGCACGGCAAGGGGAAACAAGGCTAAGGCACGACAAGGCAAGCTAGGCAATGCACGGCAAGGCAAGGAAAGGGTAACGCAAGGCAAGGCAGGGTCAGGCGAGACAAGGCTAAGGCACGACAACGCAAGGCTAGGCAATGCACGGCAAGGCAAGGAAAGGGTAACTCAAGGGAAGGCACGTTGAGGAAAGGCAAGGCTAATGCACAACAACGCACGTCTAGGCAATGCACGGCAAGGCAAGGAAAGGGTAACGCAAGGGAAGTCACGGTCAGGCGAGGCAAGGCTAAGGCACGACAACGCAAGGCTAGGCAATGCACGGCAAGGCAAGGAAAGAGTAACGGAATGTAAGGAATGCAAGGGAAAGCAAGGCAAGGCAAGAGTAACAGAAGGAACGGCACGGCAAGGGGAAACAAGGCTAAGGCACGACAACGCAAGCTAGGCAATGCACGGCAAGGCAAGGAAATGGTAACGCAAGGCAAGGCACGGTCAGGAAATGCAAGGCTAATGCACGACAACGGAAGGCTAGGCAATGCACGGCAAGGCAAGGAAAGAGTAACGGAATGTAAGGAATGCAAGAGAAAGCAAGGAAAGGCAAGTGTAACGGAAGGAACGGCACGGCAAGGGGAAACAAGGCTAAGGCACGACAACGCAAGGCTAGGCAAAGCACGGCAAGGCAAGGAAAGGGTAACGCAAGGCAAGGCACGGTGAGGCATGCCAAGGCTAAGGCACGACAACGCACGGCTAGGCAAAGCAAGGCAAGGGAAGGAGTGGGTAGCGCAAGGCCAGGCACGGTCACTCGACGGAAGGCTAATGCACGACAACGCAAGGCTTAGCAGTGCACGGCTAGGCAAGGAAAGCGTAACAGAAGGAAAGGAAGGCAAGGCAAAGCAATGCAAGGCAAGTGAAACAAAAGGCACGGCACGGCAAGGGGAAACAAGGCTAAGGCACGACAACGCAAGCTAGGCAATGCACGGCAAGGCAAGGAAAGGGTAACGCAAGGCAAGGCAGGGTCAGGCGAGACAAGGCTAAGGCACGACAACGCAAGGCTAGGCAGTGCACGGCTAGGCAAGGAAAGAGTAACGGAAGGTTAGGAAGGCAAGGCAAAGCAAGGCAAGGGAAGTGTAACAAACGGCACGGCCCGGCAAGGGGAAACAAGGTAAGGCACGACAACGCAAGCTAGGCAATGCACGGCAAGGCAAGGAAAGGGTAACGTAAGGCAAGGCACGGTGAGGCAAGGCAAGGCTAATGCACAACAACGCACGGCTAGGCAATGGACGGCAAGGCAAGGAAAGGGTAACGCAAGGGAAGTCACGGTCAGGCGAGGCAAGGGTAAGGCACGACAACGCAAGGCTAGGCAATGCACGGCAAGGCAAGGAAAGAGTAACGGAATGTAAGGAATGCAAGGGAAAGCAAGGCAAGGCAAGAGTAACCGAAGGAACGGCACGGCAAGGGGAAACAAGGCTAAGGCACGACAACGCAAGCTAGGGAATGCACGGCAAGGCAAGGAAAGGGTAACGTAAGGCAAGGCACTGTGAGGCAAGGCAAGGCTAATGCACAACAACGCACGGCTAGGCAATGGACGGCAAGGCAAGGAAAGGGTAACGCAAGGGAAGTCACGGTCAGGCGAGGCAAGGCTACGGCACGACAACGCAAGGCTAGGCAATGCACGGATGGTAAGCAAAGAGTAACGGAAGGCAAGGAAGGCAAGGGAAAGCAAGGCAAGGCAAGAGTAAGGGAAGGAACGGCACGGCAAGGGGAAACAAGGCTAAGGCACGACAATGCAAGCTGGGCAAAGCACGGCAAGGCAAGGAAAGGGCAACGCAAGGCAAGGCACGGTCAGGCAAGGCAAGGCTAATGCACGACAACGCAAGGCTAGGCAGTGCACGGCTAGGCAAGGAACGAGTAACGGAAGGAATGGAAGGCAAGGCAAAGCAAGGCAAGGCAAGTGTAACAAAAGGCACGGCACGGCAAGGGGAAACAAGGCTAAGGCACGACAACGCAAGCTAGGCAATGCACGGCAAGGCAAGGAAAGGGTAACGCAAGGCAAGGCAGGGTCAGGCGAGACAAGGCTAAGGCACGACAACGCAAGGCTAGGCAATGCACGGCAAGGCAAGGAAAGGGTAACGCAAGGGAAGGCACGTTGTGGAAAGGCAAGGCTAATGCACAACAACGCACGTCTAGGCAATGCACGGCAAGGCAAGGAAAGGGTAACGCAAGGGAAGTCACGGTCAGGCGAGGCAAGGCTAAGGCACGACAACGCAAGGCTAGGCAATGCACGGCAAGGCAAGGAAAGAGTAACGGAATGTAAGGAATGCAAGGGAAAGCAAGGCAAGGCAAGAGCAACAGAAGGAACGGCACGGCAAGGGGAAACAAGGCTAAGGCACGACAACGCAAGCTAGGCAATGCACGGCAAGGCAAGGAAAGGGTAACGCAAGGCAAGGCACGGTCAGGAAATGCAAGGCTAATGCACGACAACGGAAGTCTAGGCAATGCACGGCAAGGCAAGGAAAGAGTAACGGAATGTAAGGAATGCAAGAGAAAGCAAGGCAAGGCAAGAGTAACGGAAGGAACGGCACGGCAAGGGGAAACAAGGCTAAGGCACGACAACGCAAGGCTAGGCAAAGCACGGCAAGGCAAGGAAAGGGTAACGCAAGGCAAGGCACGGTGAGGCATGGCAAGGCTAATGCACGACAACGCACGGCTAGGCAAAGCAAGGCAAGGGAAGGAGAGGGTAACGCAAGGCCAGGCACGGTCACTCGAGGGAAGGGTAATGCACGACAACGCAAGGCTTAGCAGTGCACGGCTAGGCAAGGAAAGCGTAACAGAAGGAAAGGAAGGCAAGGCAAAGCAATGCAAGGCAAGTGAAACAAAAGGCAAGGCACGACAAGGGGAAACAAGGCTAAGGCACGACAACGCAAGCTAGGCAATGCACGGCAAGGCAAGGAAAGGGTAACGCAAGGCAAGGCACGGTCAGAGAAGGCAAGGCTAAGGCACGACAACGCAAGGCTAGGCAATGCACGGTAAGGCAAGGAAAGACTAACGGAAGGCAAGGAAGGCAAGGGAAAGCAAGGCAAGGCAAGGGTAAGGGAAGGAACGGCACGGCAAGGGGAAACAAGGCTAAGGCACGACAACGCAAGCTAGGCAATGCACGGCAAGGCAAGGAAAGGGTAACGCAAGGCAAGGCACGATCAGGCGAGGCAAGGCTAATGCACGACAACGCAAGGCTAGGCAGTGCACGGCTAGGCAAGGAAAGAGTAACGGAAGGTTAGGAAGGCAAGGCAAAGCAAGGCAAGGGAAGTGTAACAAACGGCACGGCACGGCAAGGGGAAACAAGGTAAGGCACGACAACGCAAGCTAGGCAATGCACGGCAAGGCAAGGAAAGGGTAACGTAAGGCAAGGCACGGTGAGGCAAGGCAAGGCTAATGCACAACAACGCACGGCTAGGCAATGGACGGCAAGGCAAGGAAAGGGTAACGCAAGGGAAGTCACGGTCAGGCGAGGCAAGGCTAAGGCACGACAACGCAAGGCTAGGCAATGCACGGCAAGGCAAGGAAAGAGTAACGGAATGTAAGGAATGCAAGGGAAAGCAAGGCAAGGCAAGAGTAACGGAAGGAACGGCACGGCAAGGGGAAACAAGGCTAAGGCACGACAACGCAAGCTAGGGAATGCACGGCAAGGCAAGGAAAGGGTAACGTAAGGCAAGGCACTGTGAGGCAATGCAAGGCTAATGCACAACAACGCACGGCTAGGCAATGGACGGCAAGGCAAGGAAAGGGTAACGCAAGGGAAGTCACGGTCAGGCGAGGCAAGGCTACGGCACGACAACGCAAAGCTAGGCAATGCACGGATGGTAAGCAAAGAGTAACGGAAGGCAAGGAAGGCAAGGGAAAGCAAGGCAAGGCAAGAGTAAGGGAAGGAACGGCACGGCAAGGGGAAACAAGGCTAAGGCACGACAACGCAAGCTGGGCAAAGCACGGCAAGGCAAGGAAAGGGTAACGCAAGGCAAGGCACGGTCAGTCGAGGCAAGGCTAATGCACGACAACGCAAGGCTTGGCAGTGCAAGGCTAGGCAAGGAAAGAGTAACAGAAGGAAAGGAAGGCAAGGCAAAGCAATGCAAGGCAAGTGAAACAAAAGGCACGGCACGGCAAGGAGAAACAAGGGTAAGGCACGAAAACGCAAGCTAGGGAATGCACGGCAAGGCAAGGAAAGGGTAACGTAAGGCAAGGCACGGTGAGGCAAGGCAAGGCTAATGCACAACAACGCACGGCTAGGCAATGGACGGCAAGGCAAGGAAAGGGTAACGCAAGGGAAGTCACGGTCAGGCGAGGCAAGGCTACGGCACGATAACGCAAGGCTGGGCAATGCACGGATGGTAAGCAAAGAGTAACGGAAGGCAAGGAAGGCAAGGGAAAGCAAGGCAAGGCAAGAGTAAGGGAAGGAACGGCACGGCAAGGGGAAACAAGGCTAAGGCACGACAACGCAAGCTGGGCAAAACACGGCAAGGCAAGGAAAGGGTAACGCAAGGCAAGGCACGGTCAGGCAAGGCAAGGCTAATGCACGACAACGCAAGGCTAGGCAGTGCACGGCTAGGCAAGGAACGAGTAACGGAAGGAATGGAAGGCAAGGCAAAGCAAGGCAAGGCAAGTGTAACAAAAGGCACGGCACGGCAAGGGGAAACAAGGCTAAGGCACGACAACGCAAGCTAGGCAATGCACGGCCAGGCAAGGAAAGGGTAACGCAAGGCAAGGCAGGGTCAGGCGAGACAAGGCTAAGGCACGACAACGCAAGGCTAGGCAATGCACGGCAAGGCAAGGAAAGGGTAACGCAAGGGAAGGCACGTTGAGGAAAGGCAAGGCTAATGCACAACAACGCACGTCTAGGCAATGCACGGCAAGGCAAGGAAAGGGTAACGCAAGGGAAGTCACGGTCAGGCGAGGCAAGGCTAAGGCACGACAACGCAAGGCTAGGCAATGCACGGCAAGGCAAGGAAAGAGTAACGGAATGTAAGGAATGCAAGGGAAAGCAAGGCAAGGCAAGAGTAACAGAAGGAACGGCACGGCAAGGGGAAACAAGGCTAAGGCACGACAACGCAAGCTAGGCAATGCACGGCAAGGCAAGGAAATGGTAACGCAAGGCAAGGCACGGTCAGGAAATGCAAGGCTAATGCACGACAACGGAAGGCTAGGCAATGCACGGCAAGGCAAGGAAAGAGTAACGGAATGTAAGGAATGCAAGAGAAAGCAAGGCAAGGCAAGTGTAACGGAAGGAACGGCACGGCAAGGGGAAACAAGGCTAAGGCACGACAACGCAAGGCTAGGCAAAGCACGGCAAGGCAAGGAAAGGGTAACGCAAGGCAAGGCACGGTGAGGCATGCCAAGGCTAAGGCACGACAACGCACGGCTAGGCAAAGCAAGGCAAGGGAAGGAGAGGGTAGCGCAAGGCCAGGCACGGTCACTCGAGGGAAGGCTAATGCACGACAACGCAAGGCTTAGCAGTGCACGGCTAGGCAAGGAAAGCGTAACAGAAGGAAAGGAAGGCAAGGCAAAGCAATGCAAGGCAAGTGAAACAAAAGGCACGGCACGGCAAGGGGAAACAAGGCTAATGCACGACAACGCAAGCTAGGCAATGCACGGCAAGGCAAGGAAAGGGTAACGCAAGGCAAGGCACGGTCAGAGAAGGCAAGGCTAAGGCACGACAACGCAAGGCTAGGCAATGCACGGTAAGGCAAGGAAAGACTAAGGGAAGGCAAGGAAGGCAAGGGAAAGCAAGGCAAGGCAAGGGTAAGGGAAGGAACGGCACGGCAAGGGGAAACAAGGCTAAGGCACGACAACGCAAGCTAGGCAATGCACGGCAAGGCAAGGAAAGGGTAACGCAAGGCAAGGCACGATCAGGCGAGGCAAGGCTAATGCACGACAACGCAAGGCTAGGCAGTGCACGGCTAGGCAAGGAAAGAGTAACGGAAGGTTAGGAAGGCAAGGCAAAGCAAGGCAAGGGAAGTGTAACAAACGGCATGGCACGGCAAGGGGAAACAAGGTAAGGCACGACAACGCAAGCTAGGCAATGCACGGCAAGGCAAGGAAAGGGTAACGTAAGGCAAGGCACGGTGAGGCAAGGCAAGGCTAATGCACAACAACGCACGGCTAGGCAATGGACGGCAAGGCAAGGAAAGGGTAACGCAAGGGAAGTCACGGTCAGGCGAGGCAAGGCTAAGGCACGACAACGCAAGGCTAGGCAATGCACGGCAAGGCAAGGAAAGAGTAACGGAATGTAAGGAATGCAAGGGAAAGCAAGGCAAGGCAAGAGTAACAGAAGGAACGGCACGGCAAGGGGAAACAAGGCTAAGGCACGACAACGCAAGCTAGGCAATGCACGGCAAGGCAAGGAAAGGGTAACGCAAGGCAAGGCACGGTCAGGAAATGCAAGGCTAATGCACGACAACGGAAGGCTAGGCAATGCACGGCAAGGCAAGGAAAGAGTAACGGAATGTAAGGAATGCAAGGGAAAGCAAGGCAAGGCAAGAGTAACCGAAGGAACGGCACGGCAAGGGGAAACAAGGCTAAGGCACGACAACGCAAGCTAGGGAATGCACGGCAAGGCAAGGAAAGGGTAACGTAATGCAAGGCACTGTGAGGCAAGGCAAGGCTAATGCACAACAACGCACGGCTAGGCAATGGACGGCAAGGCAAGGAAAGGGTAACGCAAGGGAAGTCACGGTCAGGCGAGGCAAGGCTACGGCACGACAACGCAAGGCTAGGCAATGCACGGATGGTAAGCAAAGAGTAACGGAATGCAAGGAAGGCAAGGGAAAGCAAGGCAAGGCAAGAGTAAGGGAAGGAACGGCACGGCAAGGGGAAAGAAGGCTAAGGCACGACAACGCAAGCTGGGCAAAGCACGGCAAGGCAAGGAAAGGGCAACGCAAGGCAAGGCACGGTCAGGCAAGGCAAGGCTAATGCACGACAACGCAAGGCTAGGCAGTGCACGGCTAGGCAAGGAACGAGTAACGGAAGGAATGGAAGGCAAGGCAAAGCAAGGCAAGGCAAGTGTAACAAAAGTCACGGCACGGCAAGGGGAAACAAGGCTAAGGCACGACAACGCAAGCTAGGCAATGCACGGCAAGGCAAGGAAAGGGTAACGCAAGGCAAGGCAGGGTCAGGCGAGACAAGGCTAAGGCACGACAACGCAAGGCTAGGCAATGCACGGCAAGGCAAGGAAAGGGTAACGCAAGGGAAGGCACGTTGAGGAAAGGCAAGGCTAATGCACAACAACGCACGTCTAGGCAATGCACGGCAAGGCAAGGAAAGGGTAACGCAAGGGAAGTCACGGTCAGGCGAGGCAAGGCTAAGGCACGACAACGCAAGGCTAGGCAATGCACGGCAAGGCAAGGAAAGAGTAACGGAATGTAAGGAATGCAAGGGAAAGCAAGGCAAGGCAAGAGTAACAGAAGGAACGGCACGGCAAGGGGAAACAAGGCTAAGGCACGACAACGCAAGCTAGGCAATGCACGGCAAGGCAAGGAAAGGGTAACGCAAGGCAAGGCACGGTCAGGAAATGCAAGGCTAATGCACGACAACGGAAGGCTAGGCAATGCACGGCAAGGCAAGGAAAGAGTAACGGAATGTAAGGAATGCAAGAGAAAGCAAGGCAAGGCAAGAGTAACGGAAGGAACGGCACGGCAAGGCGAAACAAGGCTAAGGCACGACAACGCAAGGCTAGGCAAAGCACGGCAAGGCAAGGAAAGGGTAACGCAAGGCAAGGCACGGTGAGGCATGGCAAGGCTAATGCACGACAACGCACGGCTAGGCAAAGCAAGGCAAGGGAAGGAGAGGGTAACGCAAGGCCAGGCACGGTCACTCGAGGGAAGGGTAATGCACGACAACGCAAGGCTTAGCAGTGCACGGCTAGGCAAGGAAAGCGTAACAGAAGGAAAGGAAGGCAAGGCAAAGCAATGCAAGGCAAGTGAAACAAAAGGCAAGGCACGGCAAGGGGAAACAAGGCTAAGGCACGACAACGCAAGCTAGGCAATGCACGGCAAGGCAAGGAAAGGGTAACGCAAGGCAAGGCACGGTCAGAGAAGGCAAGGCTAAGGCACGACAACTCAAGGCTAGGCAATGCACGGTAAGGCAAGGAAAGACTAACGGAAGGCAAGGAAGGCAAGGGAAAGCAAGGCAAGGCAAGGGTAAGGGAAGGAACGGCACGGCAAGGGGAAACAAGGCTAAGGCACGACAACGCAAGCTAGGCAATGCACGGCAAGGCAAGGAAAGGGTAACGCAAGGCAAGGCACGATCAGGCGAGGCAAGGCTAATGCACGACAACGCAAGGCTAGGCAGTGCACGGCTAGGCAAGGAAAGAGTAACGGAAGGTTAGGAAGGCAAGGCAAAGCAAGGCAAGGGAAGTGTAACAAACGGCACGGCACGGCAAGGGGAAACAAGGTAAGGCACGACAACGCAAGCTAGGCAATGCACGGCAAGGCAAGGAAAGGGTAACATAAGGCAAGGCACGGTGAGGCAAGGCAAGGCTAATGCACAACAACGCACGGCTAGGCAATGGACGGCAAGGCAAGGAAAGGGTAACGCAAGGGAAGTCACGGTCAGGCGAGGCAAGGCTAAGGCACGACAACGCAAGGCTAGGCAATGCACGGCAAGGCAAGGAAAGAGTAACGGAATGTAAGGAATGCAAGGGAAAGCAAGGCAAGGCAAGAGTAACGGAAGGAACGGCACGGCAAGGGGAAACAAGGCTAAGGCACGACAACGCAAGCTAGGGAATGCACGGCAAGGCAAGGAAAGGGTAACGTAAGGCAAGGCACAGGCAAGGCAAGGCTAATGCACAACAACGCACGGCTAGGCAATGGACAAGGCAAGGCGCAAGGGAAGTCACGGTCAGGCGAGGCAAGGCTACGGCACGACAACGCAAGCTAGGCAATGCACGGATGGTAAGCAAAGAGTAACGGAAGGCAAGGAAGGCAAGGGAAAGCAAGGCAAGGCAAGAGTAAGGGAAGGAACGGCACGGCAAGGGGAAACAAGGCTAAGGCACGACAACGCAAGCTGGGCAAAGCACGGCAAGGCAAGGAAAGGGTAACGCAAGGCAAGGCACGGTCAGGCAAGGCAAGGCTAATGCACGACAACGCAAGGCTAGGCAGTGCACGGCTAGGCAAGCAACGAGTAACGGAAGGAATGGAAGGCAAGGCAAAGCAAGGCAAGGCAAGTGTAACAAAAGGCACGGCACGGCAAGGGGAAACAAGGCTAAGGCACGACAACGCAAGCTAGGCAATGCACGGCAAGGCAAGGCAAGGGTAACGCAAGGCAAGGCAGGGTCAGGCGAGACAAGGCTAAGGCACGACAACGCAAGGCTAGGCAATGCACGGCAAGGCAAGGAAAGGGTAACGCAAGGGAAGTCACGGTCAGGCGAGGCAAGGCTAAGTCAGGACAACGCAAGGCTAGGCAATGCACGGAAGGTAAGCAAAGAGCAACGGAAGGCAAGGAAGGCAAGGGAAAGCAAGGCAAGTTAAGGGTAAGGGAAGGAACGGCACGGCAAGGGGAAACAAGGCTAAGGCACGACAACGCAAGCTAGGCAATGCACGGCAAGGCAAGGAAAGGGTAACGCAAGGCAAGGCACGGTCAGGAAATGCAAGGCTAATGTACGACAACGGAAGGCTAGGCAATGCAGGTAAGGCAAGCAAGGAGTAACGGAAGGGAAGGAAGACAAGGGAAAGCAAGGCAAGGCAAGGTTAACGGAAGGAACGGCTCGGCAAGGGGAAACAAGGCTAAGGCACGGCTACGCACGGCTAGGCAATGCACGGCCAGGCAAGGAAAGGGTAACGCAAGGCAAGGCAGGGTCAGGCGAGGCAAGGCTAATGCACGACAACGCAAGGCTTGGCAGTGCACGGCTAGGCAAGGAACGAGTAATAGAAGGAAAGGAACGCAAGGCAAAGCAATGCAAGGCAAGTGAAACAAAAGGCACGGCACGGCAAGGGGAAACAAGGGTAAGGCACGACAACGCAAGCTAGGCAATGCACGGCAAGGCAAGGAAAGGGTAACGGAAGGCAAGGCACGGTGAGGCAAGGCAAGGCTAATGCACAACAACGCACGGCTAGGCAATGCACGGCAAGGCAAGGAAAGGGTAACGCAAGTGAAGTCACGGTCAGGCGAGGCAAGGCTAAGGCACGACAACGCAAGGCTAGGCAGTGCACGGAAGGCAAGCAAAGAGTAACGGAAGGCAAGGAAGGCAAGGGAAAGCAAGGCAAGTTAAGGGTAAGGGAAGGAACGGCACGGCAAGGGGAAACAGGGCTAAGGCATGACAACGCAAGCTAGGCAATGCACGGCAAGGCAAGGAAAGGGCAACGCAAGGCAAGGCACGGTCAGGCAAGGCAAGGCTAATGCACGACAAAGCAAGGCCAGGCAATGCACGGAAGGCAAGCAAAGAGTAACGGAAAGCAAGAAAGGCAAGGGAAAGCAAGGCAAGGCAAGAGTAAGGGAAGGAACGGCACGGAAAGGGGAAACAAGGCTAAGGCACGACAACGCAAGCTAGGCAATGCACGGCAAGGCAAGGAAAGGGTAACGCAAAGCAAGGCACGGTCAGTCGAGGCAAGGCTAATGCACGACAACGCAAGGCTAGGTAGTGCACGGCTAGGCAAGGAAAGAGTAACAGAAGGAAAGGAAGGCAAGGCAAAGCAAGGCAAGGCAAGTGTAACAAAAGGCACGGCACGGCAAGGGGAAACAAGGGTAAGGCACGACAACGCAAGGTAGGCAATGCACGGCAAGGCAAGGAAAGGGTAACGCAAGGCAAGGCACGGTGAGGCAAGGCAAGGCTAATGCACAACAACGCACGTCTAGGCAATGTACGGCAAGGCAAGGAAAGGGTAACGCAACGAAAGGCTCTGTCAGGCGAGGCAAGGCTAAGGCACGACAACGCAAGGCTAGGCAATGCACGGAAGGTAAGCAAAGAGTAACGGAAGGCAAGGAAGGCAAGGGAAAGCAAGGCAAGTTAAGGGTAAGGTAAGGAACGGCACGGCAAGAGGAAACAAGGCTTAGGCACGACAACGCAAGCAAGGCAATGCACGGCAAGGCAAGGAAAGGGTAACGCAAGGCAAGGCACGGTTAGGAAATGCAAGGCTAATGCACGACAACGGAAGGCTAGGCAATGCACGGCAAGGCAAGGAAAGAGTAACGGAATGTAAGGAATACAAGGGAAAGCAAGGCAAGGCAAGAGTAACGGAAGGAAAGGCAAGGCAAGGGGAAACAAGGCTAAGGCACGGCAACGCAAGGCTAGGCAAAGCACGGCAAGGCAAGGAAAGGGTAACGCAAGGCAAGGCACGGTGAGGCAAGGCAAGGCAAATGCACGACAACGCACGGCTAGGCAATGCACGGCAAGGGAAGGAAAGGGTAACGCAAGGCAAGGCAGGGTCAGGCGAGACAAGGCTAAGGCACGACAACGCAAGGCTAGGCAATGCACGGCAAGGCAAGGAAAGGGTAACGCAAGGCAAGGCACGGTCAGAGAATGCAAGGCTAATGCAAGACAACGCAAGGCTAGGCAATGCACGGTAAGGCAAGGAAAGAGTAACGGAAGGCAAGGAAGGCAAGGGAAAGCAAGGCAAGGCAAGGGTAAGGGAAGGAACGGCACGGCAAGGGGAAACAAGGCTAAGGCACGACAACGCAAGCTAGGCAATGCACGGCAAGGCAAGGAAAGGGTAACGCAAGGCAAGGCACGATCAGGCGTGGCAAGGCTAATGCACGACAACGCAAGGCTAGGCAGTGCACGGCTAGGCAAGGAAAGAGTAACGGAAGGATAGGAAGGCAAGTCAAAGCAAGGCAAGGGAAGTGTAACAAACGGCACGGCACGGGAAGGGGAAACAAGGTAAGGCACGACAACGCAAGCTAGGCAATGCACGGCAAGGCAAGGAAAGGGTAACGCAAGGCAAGGCACGGTCAGTCGAGGCAAGGCTAATGCACGACAACGCAAGGCTTGGCAGTGCAAGGCTAGGCAAGGAAAGAGTAACAGAAGGAAAGGAAGGCAAGGCAAAGCAATGCAAGGCAAGTGAAACAAAAGGCACGGCACGGCAAGGAGAAACAAGGGTAAGGCACGACAACGCAAGCAGGGGATGCACGGCAAGGCAAGGAAAGGGTAACGTAAGGCAAGGCACGGTGAGGCAAGGCAAGGCTAATGCACAACAACGCACGGCTAGGCAATGGACGGCAAGGCAAGGAAAGGGTAACGCAAGGGAAGTCACGGTCAGGCGAGGCAAGGCTACGGCACGATAACGCAAGGCTGGGCAATGCACGGATGGTAAGCAAAGAGTAACGGAAGGCAAGGAAGGCAAGGGAAAGCAAGGCAAGGCAAGAGTAAGGGAAGGAACGGCACGGCAAGGGGAAACAAGGCTAAGGCACGACAACGCAAGCTGGGCAAAACACGGCAAGGCAAGGAAAGGGTAACGCAAGGCAAGGCACGGTCAAGCAAGGCAAGGCTAATGCACGACAACGCAAGGCTAGGCAGTGCACGGCTAGGCAAGGAACGAGTAACGGAAGGAATGGAAGGCAAGGCAAAGCAAGGCAAGGCAAGTGTAACAAAAGGCACGGCACGGCAAGGGGAAACAAGGCTAAGGCACGACAAGGCAAGCTAGGCAATGCACGGCAAGGCAAGGAAAGGGTAACGCAAGGCAAGGCAGGGTCAGGCGAGACAAGGCTAAGGCACGACAACGCAAGGCTAGGCAATGCACGGCAAGGCAAGGAAAGGGTAACGCAAGGGAAGGCACGTTGAGGAAAGGCAAGGCTAATGCACAACAACGCACGTCTAGGCAATGCACGGCAAGGCAAGGAAAGGGTAACGCAAGGGAAGTCACGGTCAGGCGAGGCAAGGCTAAGGCACGACAACGCAAGGCTAGGCAATGCACGGCAAGGCAAGGAAAGAGTAACGGAATGTAAGGAATGCAAGGGAAAGCAAGGCAAGGCAAGAGTAACAGAAGGAACGGCACGGCAAGGGGAAACAAGGCTAAGGCACGACAACGCAAGCTAGGCAATGCACGGCAAGGCAAGGAAATGGTAACGCAAGGCAAGGCACGGTCAGGAAATGCAAGGCTAATGCACGACAACGGAAGGCTAGGCAATGCACGGCAAGGCAAGGAAAGAGTAACGGAATGTAAGGAATGCAAGAGAAAGCAAGGAAAGGCAAGTGTAACGGAAGGAACGGCACGGCAAGGGGAAACAAGGCTAAGGCACGACAACGCAAGGCTAGGCAAAGCACGGCAAGGCAAGGAAAGGGTAACGCAAGGCAAGGCACGGTGAGGCATGCCAAGGCTAAGGCACGACAACGAACGGCTAGGAAAAGCAAGGCAAGGGAAGGAGAGGGTAGCGCAAGGCCAGGCACGGTCACTCGACGGAAGGCTAATGCACGACAACGCAAGGCTTAGCAGTGCACGGCTAGGCAAGGAAAGCGTAACAGAAGGAAAGGAAGGCAAGGCAAAGCAATGCAAGGCAAGTGAAACAAAAGGCACGGCACGGCAAGGGGAAACAAGGCTAAGGCACGACAACGCAAGCTAGGCAATGCACGGCAAGGCAAGGAAAGGGTAACGCAAGGCAAGGCAGGGTCAGGCGAGACAAGGCTAAGGCACGACAACGCAAGGCTAGGCAGTGCACGGCTAGGCAAGGAAAGAGTAACGGAAGGTTAGGAAGGCAAGGCAAAGCAAGGCAAGGGAAGTGTAACAAACGGCACGGCCCGGCAAGGGGAAACAAGGTAAGGCACGACAACGCAAGCTAGGCAATGCACGGCAAGGCAAGGAAAGGGTAACGTAAGGCAAGGCACGGTGAGGCAAGGCAAGGCTAATGCACAACAACGCACGGCTAGGCAATGGACGGCAAGGCAAGGAAAGGGTAACGCAAGGGAAGTCACGGTCAGGCGAGGCAAGGCTAAGGCACGACAACGCAAGGCTAGGCAATGCACGGCAAGGCAAGGAAAGAGTAACGGAATGTAAGGAATGCAAGGGAAAGCAAGGCAAGGCAAGAGTAACCGAAGGAACGGCACGGCAAGGGGAAACAAGGCTAAGGCACGACAACGCAAGCTAGGGAATGCACGGCAAGGCAAGGAAAGGGTAACGTAAGGCAAGGCACTGTGAGGCAAGGCAAGGCTAATGCACAACAACGCACGGCTAGGCAATGGACGGCAAGGCAAGGAAAGGGTAACGCAAGGGAAGTCACGGTCAGGCGAGGCAAGGCTACGGCACGACAACGCAAGGCTAGGCAATGCACGGATGGTAAGCAAAGAGTAACGGAAGGCAAGGAAGGCAAGGGAAAGCAAGGCAAGGCAAGAGTAAGGGAAGGAACGGCACGGCAAGGGGAAACAAGGCTAAGGCACGACAACGCAAGCTGGGCAAAGCACGGCAAGGCAAGGAAAGGGCAACGCAAGGCAAGGCACGGTCAGGCAAGGCAAGGCTAATGCACGACAACGCAAGGCTAGGCAGTGCACGGCTAGGCAAGGAACGAGTAACGGAAGGAATGGAAGGCAAGGCAAAGCAAGGCAAGGCAAGTGTAACAAAAGGCACGGCACGGCAAGGGGAAACAAGGCTAAGGCACGACAACGCAAGCTAGGCAATGGACGGCAAGGCAAGGAAAGGGTAACGCAAGGCAAGGCAGGGTCAGGCGAGACAAGGCTAAGGCACGACAACGCAAGGCTAGGCAATGCACGGCAAGGCAAGGAAAGGGTAACGCAAGGGAAGGCACGTTGTGGAAAGGCAAGGCTAATGCCAACAACGCACGTCTAGGCAATGCACGGCAAGGCAAGGAAAGGGTAACGCAAGGGAAGTCACGGTCAGGCGAGGCAAGGTTAAGGCACGACAACGCAAGGCTAGGCAATGCACGGCAAGGCAAGGAAAGAGTAACGGAATGTAAGGAATGCAAGGGAAAGCAAGGCAAGGCAAGAGTAACAGAAGGAACGGCACGGCAAGGGGAAACAAGGCTAAGGCACGACAACGCAAGCTAGGCAATGCACGGCAAGGCAAGGAAAGGGTAACGCAAGGCAAGGCACGGTCAGGAAATGCAAGGCTAATGCACGACAACGGAAGGCTAGGCAATGCACGGCAAGGCAAGGAAAGAGTAACGGAATGTAAGGAATGCAAGAGAAAGCAAGGCAAGGCAAGAGTAACGGAAGGAACGGCACGGCAAGGGGAAACAAGGCTAAGGCACGACAACGCAAGGCTAGGCAAAGCACGGCAAGGCAAGGAAAGGGTAACGCAAGGCAAGGCACGGTGAGGCATGGCAAGGCTAATGCACGACAACGCACGGCTAGGCAAAGCAAGGCAAGGGAAGGAGAGGGTAACGCAAGGCCAGGCACGGTCACTCGAGGGAAGGGTAATGCACGACAACGCAAGGCTTAGCAGTGCACGGCTAGGCAAGGAAATCGTAACAGAAGGAAAGGAAGGCAAGGCAAAGCAATGCAAGGCAAGTGAAACAAAAGGCAAGGTACGACAAGGGGAAACAAGGCTAAGGCACGACAACGCAAGCTAGGCAATGCACGGCAAGGCAAGGAAAGGGTAACGCAAGGCAAGGCACGGTCAGAGAAGGCAAGGCTAAGGCACGACAACGCAAGGCTAGGCAATGCACGGTAAGGCAAGGAAAGACTAACGGAAGGCAAGGAAGGCAAGGGAAAGCAAGGCAAGGCAAGGGTAAGGGAAGGAACGGCACGGCAAGGGGAAACAAGGCTAAGGCACGACAACGCAAGCTAGGCAATGCACGGCAAGGCAAGGAAAGGGTAACGCAAGGCAAGGCACGATCAGGCGAGGCAAGGCTAATGCACGACAACGCAAGGCTAGGCAGTGCACGGCTAGGCAAGGAAAGAGTAACGGAAGGTTAGGAAGGCAAGGCAAAGCAAGGCAAGGGAAGTGTAACAAACGGCACGGCACGGCAAGGGGAAACAAGGTAAGGCACGACAACGCAAGCTAGGCAATGCACGGCAAGGCAAGGAAAGGGTAACGTAAGGCAAGGCACGGTGAGGCAAGGCAAGGCTAATGCACAACAACGCACGGCTAGGCAATGGACGGCAAGGCAAGGAAAGGGTAACGCAAGGGAAGTCACGGTCAGGCGAGGCAAGGCTAAGGCACGACAACGCAAGGCTAGGCAATGCACGGCAAGGCAAGGAAAGAGTAACGGAATGTAAGGAATGCAAGGGAAAGCAAGGCAAGGCAAGAGTAACGGAAGGAACGGCACGGCAAGGGGAAACAAGGCTAAGGCACGACAACGCAAGCTAGGGAATGCACGGCAAGGCAAGGAAAGGGTAACGTAAGGCAAGGCACTGTGAGGCAAGGCAAGGCTAATGCACAACAACGCACGGCTAGGCAATGGACGGCAAGGCAAGGAAAGGGTAACGCAAGGGAAGTCACGGTCAGGCGAGGCAAGGCTACGGCACGACAACGCAAAGCTAGGCAATGCACGGATGGTAAGCAAAGAGTAACGGAAGGCAAGGAAGGCAAGGGAAAGCAAGGCAAGGCAAGGGTAAGGGAAGGAACGGCACGGCAAGGGGAAACAAGGCTAAGGCACGACAACGCAAGCTAGGCAATGCACGGCAAGGCAAGGAAAGGGTAACGCAAGGCAAGGCACGATCAGGCGTGGCAAGGCTAATGCACGACAACGCAAGGCTAGGCAGTGCACGGCTAGGCAAGGAAAGAGTAACGGAAGGATAGGAAGGCAAGTCAAAGCAAGGCAAGGGAAGTGTAACAAACGGCACGGCACGGCAAGGGGAAACAAGGTAAGGCACGACAACGCAAGCTAGGCAATGCACGGCAAGGCAAGGAAAGGGTAACGCAAGGCAAGGCACGGTCAGTCGAGGCAAGGCTAATGCACGACAACGCAAGGCTTGGCAGTGCAAGGCTAGGCAAGGAAAGAGTAACAGAAGGAAAGGAAGGCAAGGCAAAGCAATGCAAGGCAAGTGAAACAAAAGGCACGGCACGGCAAGGAGAAACAAGGGTAAGGCACGACAACGCAAGCAGGGGATGCACGGCAAGGCAAGGAAAGGGTAACGTAAGGCAAGGCACGGTGAGGCAAGGCAAGGCTAATGCACAACAACGCACGGCTAGGCAATGGACGGCAAGGCAAGGAAAGGGTAACGCAAGGGAAGTCACGGTCAGGCGAGGCAAGGCTACGGCACGATAACGCAAGGCTGGGCAATGCACGGATGGTAAGCAAAGAGTAACGGAAGGCAAGGAAGGCAAGGGAAAGCAAGGCAAGGCAAGAGTAAGGGAAGGAACGGCACGGCAAGGGGAAACAAGGCTAAGGCACGACAACGCAAGCTGGGCAAAACACGGCAAGGCAAGGAAAGGGTAACGCAAGGCAAGGCACGGTCAAGCAAGGCAAGGCTAATGCACGACAACGCAAGGCTAGGCAGTGCACGGCTAGGCAAGGAACGAGTAACGGAAGGAATGGAAGGCAAGGCAAAGCAAGGCAAGGCAAGTGTAACAAAAGGCACGGCACGGCAAGGGGAAACAAGGCTAAGGCACGACAAGGCAAGCTAGGCAATGCACGGCAAGGCAAGGAAAGGGTAACGCAAGGCAAGGCAGGGTCAGGCGAGACAAGGCTAAGGCACGACAACGCAAGGCTAGGCAATGCACGGCAAGGCAAGGAAAGGGTAACGCAAGGGAAGGCACGTTGAGGAAAGGCAAGGCTAATGCACAACAACGCACGTCTAGGCAATGCACGGCAAGGCAAGGAAAGGGTAACGCAAGGGAAGTCACGGTCAGGCGAGGCAAGGCTAAGGCACGACAACGCAAGGCTAGGCAATGCACGGCAAGGCAAGGAAAGAGTAACGGAATGTAAGGAATGCAAGGGAAAGCAAGGCAAGGCAAGAGTAACAGAAGGAACGGCACGGCAAGGGGAAACAAGGCTAAGGCACGACAACGCAAGCTAGGCAATGCACGGCAAGGCAAGGAAATGGTAACGCAAGGCAAGGCACGGTCAGGAAATGCAAGGCTAATGCACGACAACGGAAGGCTAGGCAATGCACGGCAAGGCAAGGAAAGAGTAACGGAATGTAAGGAATGCAAGAGAAAGCAAGGAAAGGCAAGTGTAACGGAAGGAACGGCACGGCAAGGGGAAACAAGGCTAAGGCACGACAACGCAAGGCTAGGCAAAGCACGGCAAGGCAAGGAAAGGGTAACGCAAGGCAAGGCACGGTGAGGCATGCCAAGGCTAAGGCACGACAACGCACGGCTAGGAAAAGCAAGGCAAGGGAAGGAGAGGGTAGCGCAAGGCCAGGCACGATCACTCGACGGAAGGCTAATGCACGACAACGCAAGGCTTAGCAGTGCACGGCTAGGCAAGGAAAGCGTAACAGAAGGAAAGGAAGGCAAGGCAAAGCAATGCAAGGCAAGTGAAACAAAAGGCACGGCACGGCAAGGGGAAACAAGGCTAAGGCACGACAACGCAAGCTAGGCAATGCACGGCAAGGCAAGGAAAGGGTAACGCAAGGCAAGGCAGGGTCAGGCGAGACAAGGCTAAGGCACGACAACGCAAGGCTAGGCAGTGCACGGCTAGGCAAGGAAAGAGTAACGGAAGGTTAGGAAGGCAAGGCAAAGCAAGGCAAGGGAAGTGTAACAAACGGCACGGCCCGGCAAGGGGAAACAAGGTAAGGCACGACAACGCAAGCTAGGCAATGCACGGCAAGGCAAGGAAAGGGTAACGTAAGGCAAGGCACGGTGAGGCAAGGCAAGGCTAATGCACAACAACGCACGGCTAGGCAATGGACGGCAAGGCAAGGAAAGGGTAACGCAAGGGAAGTCACGGTCAGGCGAGGCAAGGCTAAGGCACGACAACGCAAGGCTAGGCAATGCACGGCAAGGCAAGGAAAGAGTAACGGAATGTAAGGAATGCAAGGGAAAGCAAGGCAAGGCAAGAGTAACCGAAGGAACGGCACGGCAAGGGGAAACAAGGCTAAGGCACGACAACGCAAGCTAGGGAATGCACGGCAAGGCAAGGAAAGGGTAACGTAAGGCAAGGCACTGTGAGGCAAGGCAAGGCTAATGCACAACAACGCACGGCTAGGCAATGGACGGCAAGGCAAGGAAAGGGTAACGCAAGGGAAGTCACGGTCAGGCGAGGCAAGGCTACGGCACGACAACGCAAGGCTAGGCAATGCACGGATGGTAAGCAAAGAGTAACGGAAGGCAAGGAAGGCAAGGGAAAGCAAGGCAAGGCAAGAGTAAGGGAAGGAACGGCACGGCAAGGGGAAACAAGGCTAAGGCACGACAACGCAAGCTGGGCAAAGCACGGCAAGGCAAGGAAAGGGCAACGCAAGGCAAGGCAAGGTCAGGCAAGGCAAGGCTAATGCACGACAACGCAAGGCTAGGCAGTGCACGGCTAGGCAAGGAACGAGTAACGGAAGGAATGGAAGGCAAGGCAAAGCAAGGCAAGGCAAGTGTAACAAAAGGCACGGCACGGCAAGGGGAAACAAGGCTAAGGCACGACAACGCAAGCTAGGCAATGGACGGCAAGGCAAGGAAAGGGTAACGCAAGGCAAGGCAGGGTCAGGCGAGACAAGGCTAAGGCACGACAACGCAAGGCTAGGCAATGCACGGCAAGGCAAGGAAAGGGTAACGCAAGGGAAGGCACGTTGTGGAAAGGCAAGGCTAATGCCAACAACGCACGTCTAGGCAATGCACGGCAAGGCAAGGAAAGGGTAACGCAAGGGAAGTCACGGTCAGGCGAGGCAAGGCTAAGGCACGACAACGCAAGGCTAGGCAATGCACGGCAAGGCAAGGAAAGAGTAACGGAATGTAAGGAATGCAAGGGAAAGCAAGGCAAGGCAAGAGTAACAGAAGGAACGGCACGGCAAGGGGAAACAAGGCTAAGGCACGACAACGCAAGCTAGGCAATGCACGGCAAGGCAAGGAAAGGGTAACGCAAGGCAAGGCACGGTCAGGAAATGCAAGGCTAATGCACGACAACGGAAGGCTAGGCAATGCACGGCAAGGCAAGGAAAGAGTAACGGAATGTAAGGAATGCAAGAGAAAGCAAGGCAAGGCAAGAGTAACGGAAGGAACGGCACGGCAAGGGGAAACAAGGCTAAGGCACGACAACGCAAGGCTAGGCAAAGCACGGCAAGGCAAGGAAAGGGTAACGCAAGGCAAGGCACGGTGAGGCATGGCAAGGCTAATGCACGACAACGCACGGCTAGGCAAAGCAAGGCAAGGGAAGGAGAGGGTAACGCAAGGCCAGGCACGGTCACTCGAGGGAAGGGTAATGCACGACAACGCAAGGCTTAGCAGTGCACGGCTAGGCAAGGAAATCGTAACAGAAGGAAAGGAAGGCAAGGCAAAGCAATGCAAGGCAAGTGAAACAAAAGGCAAGGCACGACAAGGGGAAACAAGGCTAAGGCACGACAACGCAAGCTAGGCAATGCACGGCAAGGCAAGGAAAGGGTAACGCAAGGCAAGGCACGGTCAGAGAAGGCAAGGCTAACTCACGACAACGCAAGGCTAGGCAATGCACGGTAAGGCAAGGAAAGACTAACGGAAGGCAAGGAAGGCAAGGGAAAGCAAGGCAAGGCAAGGGTAAGGGAAGGAACGGCACGGCAAGGGGAAACAAGGCTAAGGCACGACAACGCAAGCTAGGCAATGCACGGCAAGGCAAGGAAAGGGTAACGCAAGGCAAGGCACGATCAGGCGAGGCAAGGCTAATGCACGACAACGCAAGGCTAGGCAGTGCACGGCTAGGCAAGGAAAGAGTAACGGAAGGTTAGGAAGGCAAGGCAAAGCAAGGCAAGGGAAGTGTAACAAACGGCACGGCACGGCAAGGGGAAACAAGGCAAGGCACGGTGAGGCAAGGCAAGGCTAATGCACAACAACGCACGGCTAGGCAATGGACGGCAAGGCAAGGAAAGGGTAACGCAAGGGAAGTCACGGTCAGGCGAGGCAAGGCTAAGGCACGACAACGCAAGGCTAGGCAATGCACGGCAAGGCAAGGAAAGAGTAACGGAATGTAAGGAATGCAAGGGAAAGCAAGGGAAGGCAAGAGTAACGGAAGGAACGGCACGGCAAGGGGAAACAAGGCTAAGGCACGACAACGCAAGCTAGGGAATGCACGGCAAGGCAAGGAAAGGGTAACGTAAGGCAAGGCACTGTGAGGCAAGGCAAGGCTAATGCACAACAACGCACGGCTAGGCAATGGACGGCAAGGCAAGGAAAGGGTAACGCAAGGGAAGTCACGGTCAGGCGAGGCAAGGCTACGGCACGACAACGCAAAGCTAGGCAATGCACGGATGGTAAGCAAAGAGTAACGGAAGGCAAGGAAGGCAAGGGAAAGCAAGGCAAGGCAAGAGTAAGGGAAGGAACGGCACGGCAAGGGGAAACAAGGCTAAGGCACGACAACGCAAGCTGGGCAAAGCACGGCAAGGGAAGGAGAGGGTAACGCAAGGCCAGGCACGGTCAGTCGAGGCAAGGCTAATGCACGACAACGCAAGGCTTGGCAGTGCAAGGCTAGGCAAGGAAAGAGTAACAGAAGGAAAGGAAGGCAAGGCAAAGCAATGCAAGGCAAGTGAAACAAAAGGCACGGCACGGCAAGGAGAAACAAGGGTAAGGCACGACAACGCAAGCTAGGCAATGCACGGCAAGGCAAGGAAAGGGTAACGTAAGGCAAGGCACGGTGAGGCAAGGCAAGGCTAATGCACAACAACGCACGGCTAGGCAATGGACGGCAAGGCAAGGAAAGGGTAACGCAAGGGAAGTCACGGTCAGGCGAGGCAAGGCTACGGCACGATAACGCAAGGCTGGGCAATGCACGGATGGTAAGCAAAGAGTAACGGAAGGCAAGGAAGGCAAGGGAAAGCAAGGCAAGGCAAGAGTAAGGGAAGGAACGGCACGGCAAGGGGAAACAAGGCTAAGGCACGACAACGCAAGCTGGGCAAAACACGGCAAGGCAAGGAAAGGGTAACGCAAGGCAAGGCACGGTCAGGCAAGGCAAGGCTAATGCACGACAACGCAAGGCTAGGCAGTGCACGGCTAGGCAAGGAACGAGTAACGGAAGGAATGGAAGGCAAGGCAAAGCAAGGCAAGGCAAGTGTAACAAAAGGCACGGCACGGCAAGGGGAAACAAGGCTAAGGCACGACAACGCAAGCTAGGCAATGCACGGCAAGGCAAGGAAAGGGTAACGCAAGGCAAGGCAGGGTCAGGCGAGACAAGGCTAAGGCACGACAACGCAAGGCTAGGCAATGCACGGCAAGGCAAGGAAAGGGTAACGCAAGGGAAGGCACGTTGAGGAAAGGCAAGGCTAATGCACAACAACGCACGTCTAGGCAATGCACGGCAAGGCAAGGAAAGGGTAACGCAAGGGAAGTCACGGTCAGGCGAGGCAAGGCTAAGGCACGACAACGCAAGGCTAGGCAATGCACGGCAAGGCAAGGAAAGAGTAACGGAATGTAAGGAATGCAAGGGAAAGCAAGGCAAGGCAAGAGTAACAGAAGGAACGGCACGGCAAGGGGAAACAAGGGTAAGGCACGACAACGCAAGCTAGGCAATGCACGGCAAGGCAAGGAAAGGGTAACGCAAGGCAAGGCACGGTCAGGCAAGGCAAGGCTAATGCACGACAACGCAAGGCTAGGCAGTGCACGGCTAGGCAAGGAAAGAGTAACGGAAGGAAAGGAAGGCAAGGCAAAGCAAGGCAAGGCAAGTGTAACAAAAGGCACGGCACGGCAAGGGGAAACAAGGCTAAGGCACGACAACGCAAGCTAGGCAATGCACGGCAAGGCAAGGAAAGGGTAACGCAAGGCAAGGCAGGGTCAGGCGAGACAAGGCTAAGGCACGACAACGCAAGGCTAGGCAATGCACGGCAAGTCAAGGAAAGGGTAACGCAAGGCAAGGCACGGTGAGGAAAGGCAAGGCTAATGCACAACAACGCACGTCTAGGCAATGCACGGCAAGGCAAGGAAAGAGTAACGGAATGTAAGGAATGCAAGGGAAAGCAAGGCAAGGCAAGAGTAACGGAAGGAACGGCACGGCAAGGGGAAACAAGGCTAAGGCACGACAACGCAAGGCTAGGCAAAGCACGGCAAGGCAAGGAAAGGGTAACGCAAGGCAAGGCACGGTGAGGCAAGGCAAGGCTAATGCACGACAACGCACGGCTAGGCAAAGCAAGGCAAGGGAAAGAGAGGGTAACGCAAGGGAAGTCACGGTCAGGCGAGGCAAGGCTACGGCACGACAACGCAAGGCTAGGCAGTGCACGGCTAGGCAAGGAACGAGTAACGGAAGGAATGGAAGGCAAGGCAAAGCAAGGCAAGGCAATTGTAACAAAAGGCACGGCACGGCAAGGGGAAACAAGGCTAAGGCACGACAACGCAAGCTAGGCAATGCACGGCAAGGCAAGGAAAGGGTAACGCAAGGGAAGGCACGTTGAGGAAAGGCAAGGCTAATGCACAACAACGCACGTCTAGGCAATGCACGGCAAGGCAAGGAAAGGGTAACGCAAGGGAAGTCACGGTCAGGCGAGGCAAGGCTAAGGCACGACAACGCAAGGCTAGGCAATGCACGGCAAGGCAAGGAAAGAGTAACGGAATGTAAGGAATGCAAGGGAAAGCAAGGCAAGGCAAGAGTAACAGAAGGAACGGCATGGCAAGGGGAACCAAGGCTAAGGCACGACAACGCAAGGCTAGGCAAAGCACGGCAAGGCAAGGAATAGCTTGCGTTGTCGTGCACGGCAAGGCAAGGAAAGGGTAACGCAAGGCAAGGCACGGTCAGGAAATGCAAGGCTAATGCACGACAACGGAAGGCTAGGCAATGCACGGCAAGGCAAGGAAAGAGTAACGGAATGTAAGGAATGCAAGGGAAAGCAAGGCAAGGCAAGAGTAACGGAAGGAACGGCACGGCAAGGGGAAACAAGGCTAAGGCACGACAACGCAAGGATAGGCAAAGCACGGCAAGGCAAGGAAAGGGTAACGCAAGGCAAGGCACGGTGAGGCTTGGCAAGGCTAATGCACGACAACGCACGGCTAGGCAAAGCAAGGCAAGGGAAGGAGAGGGTAACGCAAGGCCAGGCACGGTCACTCGAGGGAAGGCTAATGCACGACAACGCAAGGCTTAGCAGTGCACGGCTAGGCAAGGAAAGCGTAACAGAAGGAAAGGAAGGCAAGGCAAAGCAATGCAAGGCAAGTGAAACAAAAGGCAAGGCACGGCACGGGGAAACAAGGCTAAGGCACGACAACACAAGCTAGGCAATGCACGGAAAGGCAAGGAAAGGGTAACGCAAGGCAAGGCAGGGTCAGGCGAGACAAGGCTAAGGCACGACAACGCAAGGCTAGGCAATGCACGGCAAGGCAAGGAAAGGGTAACGCAAGGGAAGGCACAGTGAGGAAAGGCAAGGCTAATGCACAACAACGCACGTCTAGGCAATGCACGGCAAGGCAAGGAAAGGGTAACGCACGGGAAGTCACGGTCAGGCGAGGCAAGGCTAAGGCACGACAACGCAAGGCTAGGCAATGCACGGCAAGGCAAGGAAAGAGTAACGGAATGTAAGGAATGCAAGGGAAAGCAAGGCAAGGCAAGAGTAAGAGAAGGAACGGCACGGCAAGGGGAAACAAGGCTAAGGCACGACAACGCAAGCTAGGCAATGCACGGCAAGGCAAGGAAAGGGTAACGCAAGGCAAGGCACGGTCAGGAAATGCAAGGCTAATGCACGACAACGGAAGGCTAGGCAATGCACGGCAAGGCAAGGAAAGAGTAACGGAATGTAAGGAATGCAAGGGAAAGCAAGGCAAGGCAAGAGTAACGGAAGGAACGGCACGGCAAGGGGAAACAAGGCTAAGGCACGACAACGCAAGACTTAGCAGTGCACGGCTAGGCAACGAAAGCGTAACAGAAGGAAAGGAAGGCAAGGCAAAGCAATGCAAGGCAAGTGAAACAAAAGGCAAGGCACGGCACGGGGAAACAAGGCTAAGGCACGACAACGCAAGCTAGGCAATGCACGGCAAGGCAAGGAAAGGGTAACGCAAGGCAAGGCAGGGTCAGGCGAGACAAGGCTAAGGCACGACAACGCAAGGCTAGGCAATGCACGGCAAGGCAAGGAAAGGGTAACGCAAGGGAAGGCACGGTGACGAAAGGCAAGGCTAATGCACAACAACGCACGTCTAGGCAATGCACGGGAAGGCAAGGAAAGGGTAACGCAAGGGAAGTCACGGTCAGGCGAGGCAAGGCTAAGGCACGACAACGCAAGGCTGGGCAATGCACGGCAAGGCAAGGAAAGAGTAACGGAATGTAAGGAATGCAAGGGAAAGCAAGGCAAGGCAAGAGTAACGGAAGGAACGGCACGGCAAGGGGAAACAAGGCTAAGGCACGACAACGCAAGCTAGGCAATGCACGGCAAGGCAAGGAAAGGGTAACGCAAGGCAAGGCACGGTCAGGAAATGCAAGGCTAATGCACGACAACGGAAGGCTAGGCAATGCACGGCAAGGCAAGGAAAGAGTAACGGAATGTAAGGAATGCAAGGGAAAGCAAGGCAAGGCAAGAGTAACGGAAGGAACGGCACGGCAAGGGGAAACAAGGCTAAGGCACGACAACGCAAGCTGGGCAAAGCACGGCAAGGCAAGGAAAGGGTAACGTAAGGCAAGGCACGGTCAGGCAAGGCAAGGCTAATGCACGACAACGCAAGGCTAGGCAGTGCACGGCTAGGCAAGGAACGAGTAACGGAAGGAATGGAAGGCAAGGCAAAGCAAGGCAAGGCAAGTGTAACAAAAGGCACGGCACGGCAAGGGGAAACAAGGCTAAGGCACGACAACGCAAGCTAGGCAATGCACGGCAAGGCAAGGAAAGGGTAACGCAAGGCAAGGTAGGGTCAGGCGAGACAAAGCTAAGGCACGACAACGCAAGGCTAGGCAATGCACGGGAAGGCAAGGAAAGGGTAACGCAAGGGAAGGCACGTTGAGGAAAGGCAAGGCTAATGCACAACAACGCACGTCTAGGCAATGCACGGCAAGGCAAGGAAAGGGTAACGCAAGGGAAGTCACGGTCAGGCGAGGCAAGGCTAAGGCACGACAACGCAAGGCTAGGCAATGCACGGCAAGGCAAGGAAAGAGTAACGGAATGTAAGGAATGCAAGGGAAAGCAAGGCAAGGCAAGAGTAACAGAAGGAACGGCATGGCAAGGGGAAACAAGGCTAAGGCACGACAACGCAAGCTAGGCAATGCACGGCAAGGCAAGGAAAGGGTAACGCAAGGCAAGGCACGGTCAGGAAATGCAAGGCTAATGCACGACAACGGAAGGCTAGGCAATGCACGGCAAGGCAAGGAAAGAGTAACGGAATGTAAGGAATGCAAGAGAAAGCAAGGCAAGGCAAGAGTAACGGAAGGAACGGCACGGCAAGGGGAAACAAGGCTAAGGCACGACAACGCAAGGCTAGGCAAAGCACGGCAAGGCAAGGAAAGGGTAACGCAAGGCAAGGCACGGTGAGGCATGGCAAGGCTAATGCACGACAACGCAAGGCTTGGCAGTGCACGGCTAGGGAAGGAAAGCGTAACAGAAGGAAAGGAAGGCAAGGCAAAGCAATGCAAGGCAAGTGAAACAAAAGGCAAGGCGCGGCAAGGGGAAAAAAGGGTAAGGCACGACAACGCAAGCTAGGCAATGCACGGCAAGGCAAGGAAAGGGTAACGTAAGGGAAGGCACGGTGAGGCAAGGCAAGGCTAATGCACAACAACGCACGGCTAGGCAATGGACGGCAAGGCAAGGAAAGGGTAACGCAAGGGAAGTCACGGTCAGGCGAGGCATGGCTACGGCACGACAACGCAAGGCTAGGCAATGCACGGATGGTAAGCAAAGAGTAACGGAAGGCAAGGAAGGCAAGGGAATGCAAGGCAAGGCAAGAGTAACAGAAGGAACGGCATGGCAAGGGGAAACAAGGCTAAGGCACGACAACGCAAGCTAGGCAATGCACGGCAAGGCAAGGAAAGGGTAACGCAAGGCAAGGCACGGTCAGGAAATGCAAGGCTAATGCACGACAACGGAAGGCTAGGCAATGCACGGCAAGGCAAGGAAAGAGTAACGGAATGTAAGGAATGCAAGAGAAAGCAAGGCAAGGCAAGAGTAACGGAAGGAACGGCACGGCAAGGGGAAACAAGGCTAAGGCACGACAACGCAAGGCTAGGCAAAGCACGGCAAGGCAAGGAAAGGGTAACGCAAGGCAAGGCACGGTGAGGCATGGCAAGGCTAATGCACGACAACGCACGGCTAGGCAAAGCAAGGCAAGGGAAGGAGAGGGTACCGCAAGGCCAGGCACGGTCACTCGAGGGAAGGCTAATGCACGACAACGCAAGGCTTAGCAGTGCACGGCTAGGCAAGGAAAGCGTAACAGAAGGAAAGGAAGGCAAGGCAAAGCAATGCAACGCAAGTGAAACAAAAGGCAAGGCACGGCAAGGGGAAACAAGGCTAAGGCACGACAACGCAAGCTAGGCAATGCACGGCAAGGCAAGGAAAGGGTAACGCAAAGCAAGTCAGGGTCAGGCGAGACAAGGCTAAGGCACGACAACGCAAGGCTAGGCAATGCACGGCAAGGCAAGGAAAGGGTAACGCAAGGGAAGGCACGGTGAGGAAAGGCAAGGCTAATGCACAACAACGCACGTCTAGGCAATGCACGGCAAGGCAAGGAAAGAGTAACGGAAGGCAAGGAAGGCAAGGGAAAGCAAGGCAAGGCAAGGGTAAGGGAAGGAACGGCACGGCAAGGGGAAACAAGGCTAAGGCACGACAACGCAAGGCTAGGCAGTGCACGGCTAGGCAAGGAAAGAGTAACGGAAGGATAGGAAGGCAAGGCAAAGCAAGGCAAGGGAAGTGTAACAAACGGCACGGCACGGCAAGGGGAAACAAGGTAAGGCACGACAACGCAAGCTAGGCAATGCACGGCAAGGCAAGGAAAGGGTAACGCAAGGCAAGGCACGGTCAGTCGAGGCAAGGCTAATGCACGACAACGCAAGGCTTGGCAGTGCAAGGCTAGGTAAGGAAAGAGTAACAGAAGGAAAGGAAGGCAAGGCAAAGCAATGCAAGGCAAGTGAAACAAAAGGCACGGCACGGCAAGGAGAAACAAGGGTAAGGCACGACAACGCAAGCTAGGCAATGCACGGCAAGGCAAGGAAAGGGTAACGTAAGGCAAGGCACGGTGAGTCATGGCAAGGCTAATGCACAACAACGCACGGCTAGGCAATGGACGGCAAGGCAAGGAAAGGGTAACGCAAGGCAAGGCACGGTCAGGCAAGGCAAGGCTAATGCACGACAACGCAAGGCTAGGCAGTGCACGGCTAGGCAAGGAACGAGTAACGGAAGGAATGGAAGGCAAGGCAAAGCAAGGCAAGGCAAGTGTAACAAAAGGCACGGCACGGCAAGGGGAAACAAGGCTAAGGCACGACAACGCAAGCTAGGCAATGCACGGCAAGGCAAGGAAAGGGTAACGCAAGGCAAGGCAGGGTCAGGCGAGACAAGGCTAAGGCACGACAACGCAAGGCTAGGCAATGCACGGCAAGGCAAGTTAAGGGTAACGCAAGGGAAGGCACGGTGAGGAAAGGCAAGGCTAATGCACAACAACGCACGTCTAGGCAATGCACGGCAAGGCAAGGAAAGGGTAACGCAAGGGAAGTCACGGTCAGGCGAGGCAAGGCTAAGGCACGACAACGCAAGGCTAGGCAATGCACGGCAAGGCAAGGAAAGAGTAACGGAATGTAAGGAATGCAAGGGAAAGCAAGGCAAGGCAAGAGTAACAGAAGGAACGGCACGGCAAGGGGAAACAAGGCTAAGGCACGACAACGCAAGCTAGGGAATGCACGGCAAGGCAAGGAAAGGGTAACGCAAGGCAAGGCACGGTCAGAGAAGGCAAGGCTAATGCACGACAACGCAAGGCTAGGCAATGCACGGTAAGGCAAGGAAAGAGTAACGGAAGGCAAGGAAGGCAAGGGAAAGCAAGGCAAGGCAAGGGTAAGGGAAGGAACGGCACGGCAAGGGGAAACAAGGCTAAGGCACGACAACGCAAGCTAGGCAATGCACGGCAAGGCAAGGACAGGGTAACGCAAGGCAAGGCACGATCAGGCGAGGCAAGGCTAATGCACGACAACGCAAGGCTAGGCAGTGCACGGCTAGGCAAGAAAAGAGTAACGGAAGGATAGGAAGGCAAGGCAAAGCAAGGCAAGGGAAGTGTAACAAACGGCACGGCACGGCAAGGGGAAACAAGGTAAGGCACGACAACGCAAGCTAGGCAATGCACGGCAAGGCAAGGAAAGGGTAACGCAAGGTAAGGCACGGTCAGTCGAGGCAAGGCTAATGCACGACAACGCAAGGCTTGGCAGTGCAAGGCTAGGCAAGGAAAGAGTAACAGAAGGAAAGGAAGGCAAGGCAAAGCAATGCAAGGCAAGTGAAACAAAAGGCACGGCACGGCAAGGAGAAACAAGGGTAAGGCACGACAACGCAAGCTAGGCAATGCACGGCAAGGCAAGGAAAGGGTAACGCAAGGCAAGGCAGGGTCAGGCGAGACAAGGCTAAGGCACGACAACGCAAGGCTAGGCAATGCACGGCAAGGCAAGGAAAGGGTAACGCAAGGGAAGGCACGTTGAGGAAAGGCAAGTCTAATGCACAACAACGCACGTCTAGGCAATGCACGGCAAGGCAAGGAAAGGGTAACGCAAGGGAAGTCACGGTCAGGCGAGGCAAGGCTAAGGCACGACAACGCAAGGCTAGGCAATGCACGGCAAGGCAAGGAAAGAGTAACGGAATGTAAGGAATGCAAGGGAAAGCAAGGCAAGGCAAGAGTAACGGAAGGAACGGCACGGCAAGGGGAAACAAGGCTAAGGCACGACAACGCAAGGCTAGGCAAAGCACGGCAAGGCAAGGAAAGGGTAACGCAAGGCAAGGCACGGTGAGGCAAGGCAAGGCTAATGCACGACAACGCACGGCTAGGCAAAGCAAGGCAAGGGAAGGAGAGGGTAACGCAAGGCAAGGCACGGTCAAGCGAGGCAAGGCTAAGGCACGACAACGCAAGGCTAGGCAATGCACGGCAAGGCAAGGAAAGGGTAACGCAAGGGAAGGCACAGTGAGGAAAGGCAAGGCTAATGCACAACAACGCACGTCTAGGCAATGCACGGCAAGGCAAGGAAAGGGTAACGCAAGGGAAGTCACGGTCAGGCGAGGCAAGGCTAAGGCACGACAACGCAAGGCTAGGCAATGCACGGCAAGGCAAGGAAAGAGTAACGGAATGTAAGGAATGCAAGGGAAAGCAAGGCAAGGCAAGAGTAACAGAAGGAACGGCACGGCAAGGGGAAACAAGGCTAAGGCACGACAACGCAAGCTAGGGAATGCACGGCAAGGCAAGGAAAGGGTAACGTAAGGCAAGGCACTGTGAGGCAAGGCAAGGCTAATGCACGACAACGCACGGCTAGGCAAAGCACGGCAAGGCAAGGAAAGGGTAACGCAAGGGAAGGCACGGTCAGGCGAGGCAAGGCTAATGCACGACAACGCAAGGCTAGGCAGTGCACGGCTAGGCAAGGAACGAATAACGGAAGGAATGGAAGGCAAGGCAAAGCAAGGCAAGGCAAGTGTAACAAAAGGCACGGCACGGCAAGGGGAAACAAGGCTAAGGCACGACAACGCAAGCTAGGCAATGCACGGCAAGGCAAGGAAAGGGTAACGCAAGGCAAGGCAGGGTCAGGCGAGACAAGGCTAAGGCACGACAACGCAAGGCTAGGCAATGCACGGCAAGGCAAGGAAAGGGTAACGCAAGGGAAGGCACGGTGAGGAAAGGCAAGGCTAATGCACAACAACGCACGTCTAGGCAATGCACGGCAAGGCAAGGAAAGGGTAACGGAAGGCAAGGGAAGGGAAAGCACGGTCAGGCGAGGCAAGGCTAAGGCACGACAACGCAAGGCTAGGCAATGCACGGCAAGGCAAGGAAAGAGTAACGGAAGGAAGGAAGGCAAGGCAAAGCAAGGCAAGGCAAGTGTAACAAACGGCACGGCACGGCAAGGGGAAACAAGGCTAAGGCACGACAACGCAAGCTAGGCAATGCACGGCAAGGCAAGGAAAGGGTAACGCAAGGCAAGGCACGGTCAGGAAATGCAAGGCTAATGCACGACAACGCAAGGCTAGGCAATGCACGGCAAGGCAAGGAAAGAGTAACGGAATGTAAGGAATGCAAGGGAAAGCAAGGCAAGGCAAGAGTAACGGAAGGAACGGCACGGCAAGGGGAAACAAGGCTAAGGCACGAAAACGCAAGGCTAGGCAAAGCACGGCAAGGCAAGGAAAGGGTAACTGAAGGCAAGGCACGGTGAGGCATGGCAAGGCTAATGCACGACAACGCACGGCTAGGCAAAGCAAGGCAAGGGAAGGACAGGGTAACGCAAGGCCAGGCACGGTCAGTCGAGGGAAGGCTAATGCACGACAACGCAAGGCTTGGCAGTGCACGGCTAGGGAAGGAAAGCGTAACAGAAGGAAAGGAAGGCAAGGCAAAGCAATGCAAGGCAAGTGAAACAAAAGGCACGGCACGGCAAGGGGAAAAAAGGGTAAGGCACGACAACGCAAGCTAGGCAATGCACGGCAAGGCAAGGAAAGGGTAACGTAAGGGAAGGCACGGTGAGGCAAGGCAAGGCTAATGCACAACAACGCACGGCTAGGCAATGGACGGCAAGGCAAGGAAAGGGTAACGCAAGGGAAGGCACGGTGAGGAAAGGCAAGGCTAATGCACAACAACGCACGTCTAGGCAATGCACGGCAAGGCAAGGAAAGGGTAACAAAAGGCACGTCACGGTCAAGGGGAAACAAGGCTAAGGCACGACAACGCAAGCTAGGCAATGCACGGCAAGGCAAGGAAAGAGTAACGGAATAACAAGGGAAAGCAAGGCAAGGCAAGAGTAACGGAAGGAACGGCACGGCAAGGGGAAACAAGGCTAAGGCACGACAACGCAAGCTAGGCAATGCACGGCAAGGCAAGGAAAGGGTAACGCAAGGCAAGGCACGGTCAGGAAATGCAAGGCTAATGCACGACAACGGAAGGCTAGGCAATGCACGGCAAGGCAAGGAAAGAGTAACGGAATGTAAGGAATGCAAGGGAAAGCAAGGCAAGGCAAGAGTAACGGAAGGAACGGCACGGCAAGGGGAAACAAGGCTAAGGCACGACAACGCAAGCTGGGCAAAGCACGGCAAGGCAAGGAAAGGGTAACGCAAGGCAAGGCACGGTGAAGGCAAGGCACGGTCAGGCAAGGCAAGGCTAAGGAAGGCTAGCACGACAACGCAAGGCTAGGCAGTGCACGGCTAGGCAAGGAACGAGTAACGGAAGGAATGGAAGGCAAGGCAAAGCAAGGCAAGGCAATTGTAACAAAAGGCACGGCACGGCAAGGGGAAACAAGGCTAAGGCACGACAACGCAAGCTAGGCAATGCACGGCAAGGCAAGGAAAGGGTAACGCAAGGCAAGGCAGGGTCAGGCGAGACAAGGCTAAGGCACGACAACGCAAGGCTAGGCAATGCACGGCAAGGCAAGGAAAGGGTAACGCAAGGGAAGGCACGTTGAGGAAAGGCAAGGCTAATGCACAACAACGCACGTCTAGGCAATGCACGGCAAGGCAAGGAAAGGGTAACGCAAGGGAAGTCACGGTCAGGCGAGGCAAGGCTAAGGCACGACAACGCAAGGCTAGGCAATGCACGGCAAGGCAAGGAAAGAGTAACGGAATGTAAGGAATGCAAGGGAAAGCAAGGCAAGGCAAGAGTAACAGAAGGAACGGCACGGCAAGGGGAAACAAGGCTAAGGCACGACAACGCAAGCTAGGCAATGCACGGCAAGGCAAGGAAAGGGTAACGCAAGGCAAGGCACGGTCAGGAAATGCAAGGCTAATGCACGACAACGGAAGGCTAGGCAATGCACGGCAAGGCAAGGAAAGAGTAACGGAATGTAAGGAATGCAAGGGAAAGCAAGGCAAGGCAAGAGTAACGGAAGGAACGGCACGGCAAGGGGAAACAAGGCTAAGGCACGACAACGCAAGCTAAAGCACGAAGGCAAGGAAGGTAACGCAAGGAAGCACGTGAGGCGGCAGCAGCACGACAACGCACGGCTGCACGGCTAGGCAACGAAAGCGTAACAGAAGGAAAGGAAGGCAAGGCAAAGCAATGCAAGGCAAGTGAAACAAAAGGCAAGGCACGGCACGGGGAAACAAGGCTAAGGCACGACAACGCAAGCTAGGCAATGCACGGCAAGGCAAGGAAAGGGTAACGCAAGGCAAGGCAGGGTCAGGCGAGACAAGGCTAAGGCACGACAACGCAAGGCTAGGCAATGCACGGCAAGGCAAGGAAAGGGTAACGCAAGGGAAGGCACGGTGAGGAAAGGCAAGGCTAATGCACAACAACGCACGTCTAGGCAATGCACGGCAAGGCAAGGAAAGATTAACGGAAGGCAAGGAAGGCAAGGGAAAGCAAGGCAAGGCAAGGGTAAGGGAAGGAACGGCACGGCAAGGGGAAACAAGGCTAAGGCACGACAACGCAAGGCTAGGCAGTGCACGGCTAGGCAAGGAAAGAGTAACGGAAGGATAGGAAGGCAAGGCAAAGCAAGGCAAGGGAAGTGTAACAAACGGCACGGCACGGCAAGGGGAAACAAGGTAAGGCACGACAACGCAAGCTAGGCAATGCACGGCAAGGCAAGGAAAGGGTAACGCAAGGCAAGGCACGGTCAGGAAATGCAAGGCTAATGCACGACAACGGAAGGCTAGGCAATGCACGGCAAGGCAAGGAAAGAGTAACGGAATGTAAGGAATGCAAGGGAAAGCAAGGCAAGGCAAGAGTAACGGAAGGAACGGCACGGCAAGGGGAAACAAGGCTAAGGCACGACAACGCAAGCTGGGCAAAGCACGGCAAGGCAAGGAAAGGGTAACGTAAGGCAAGGCACGGTCAGGCAAGGCAAGGCTAATGCACGACAACGCAAGGCTAGGCAGTGCACGGCTAGGCAAGGAACGAGTAACGGAAGGAATGGAAGGCAAGGCAAAGCAAGGCAAGGCAAGTGTAACAAAAGGCACGGCACGGCAAGGGGAAACAAGGCTAAGGCACGACAACGCAAGCTAGGCAATGCACGGCAAGGCAAGGAAAGGGTAACGCAAGGCAAGGTAGGGTCAGGCGAGACAAAGCTAAGGCACGACAACGCAAGGCTAGGCAATGCACGGGAAGGCAAGGAAAGGGTAACGCAAGGGAAGGCACGTTGAGGAAAGGCAAGGCTAATGCACAACAACGCACGTCTAGGCAATGCACGGCAAGGCAAGGAAAGGGTAACGCAAGGGAAGTCACGGTCAGGCGAGGCAAGGCTAAGGCACGACAACGCAAGGCTAGGCAATGCACGGCAAGGCAAGGAAAGAGTAACGGAATGTAAGGAATGCAAGGGAAAGCAAGGCAAGGCAAGAGTAACAGAAGGAACGGCATGGCAAGGGGAAACAAGGCTAAGGCACGACAACGCAAGCTAGGCAATGCACGGCAAGGCAAGGAAAGGGTAACGCAAGGCAAGGCACGGTCAGGAAATGCAAGGCTAATGCACGACAACGGAAGGCTAGGCAATGCACGGCAAGGCAAGGAAAGAGTAACGGAATGTAAGGAATGCAAGAGAAAGCAAGGCAAGGCAAGAGTAACGGAAGGAACGGCACGGCAAGGGGAAACAAGGCTAAGGCACGACAACGCAAGGCTAGGCAAAGCACGGCAAGGCAAGGAAAGGGTAACGCAAGGCAAGGCACGGTGAGGCATGGCAAGGCTAATGCACGACAACGCACGGCTAGGCAAAGCAAGGCAAGGGAAGGAGAGGGTACCGCAAGGCCAGGCACGGTCACTCGAGGGAAGGCTAATGCACGACAACGCAAGGCTTAGCAGTGCACGGCTAGGCAAGGAAAGCGTAACAGAAGGAAAGGAAGGCAAGGCAAAGCAATGCAACGCAAGTGAAACAAAAGGCAAGGCACGGCAAGGGGAAACAAGGCTAAGGCACGACAACGCAAGCTAGGCAATGCACGGCAAGGCAAGGAAAGGGTAACGCAAAGCAAGTCAGAGTCAGGCGAGACAAGGCTAAGGCACGACAACGCAAGGCTAGGCAATGCACGGCAAGGCAAGGAAAGGGTAACGCAAGGGAAGGCACGGTGAGGAAAGGCAAGGCTAATGCACAACAACGCACGTCTAGGCAATGCACGGCAAGGCAAGGAAAGAGTAACGGAAGGCAAGGAAGGCAAGGGAAAGCAAGGCAAGGCAAGGGTAAGGGAAGGAACGGCACGGCAAGGGGAAACAAGGCTAAGGCACGACAACGCAAGGCTAGGCAGTGCACGGCTAGGCAAGGAAAGAGTAACGGAAGGATAGGAAGGCAAGGCAAAGCAAGGCAAGGGAAGTGTAACAAACGGCACGGCACGGCAAGGGGAAACAAGGTAAGGCACGACAACGCAAGCTAGGCAATGCACGGCAAGGCAAGGAAAGGGTAACGCAAGGCAAGGCACGGTCAGTCGAGGCAAGGCTAATGCACGACAACGCAAGGCTTGGCAGTGCAAGGCTAGGTAAGGAAAGAGTAACAGAAGGAAAGGAAGGCAAGGCAAAGCAATGCAAGGCAAGTGAAACAAAAGGCACGGCACGGCAAGGAGAAACAAGGGTAAGGCACGACAACGCAAGCTAGGCAATGCACGGCAAGGCAAGGAAAGGGTAACGTAAGGCAAGGCACGGTGAGTCATGGCAAGGCTAATGCACAACAACGCACGGCTAGGCAATGGACGGCAAGGCAAGGAAAGGGTAACGCAAAGCAAGGCACGGTCAGGCAAGGCAAGGCTAATGCACGACAACGCAAGGCTAGGCAGTGCACGGCTAGGCAAGGAACGAGTAACGGAAGGAATGGAAGGCAAGGCAAAGCAAGGCAAGGCAAGTGTAACAAAAGGCACGGCACGGCAAGGGGAAACAAGGCTAAGGCACGACAACGCAAGCTAGGCAATGCACGGCAAGGCAAGGAAAGGGTAACGCAAGGCAAGGCAGGGTCAGGCGAGACAAGGCTAAGGCACGACAACGCAAGGCTAGGCAATGCACGGCAAGGCAAGTTAAGGGTAACGCAAGGGAAGGCACGGTGAGGAAAGGCAAGGCTAATGCACAACAACGCACGTCTAGGCAATGCACGGCAAGGCAAGGAAAGGGTAACGCAAGGGAAGTCACGGTCAGGCGAGGCAAGGCTAAGGCACGACAACGCAAGGCTAGGCAATGCACGGCAAGGCAAGGAAAGAGTAACGGAATGTAAGGAATGCAAGGGAAAGCAAGGCAAGGCAAGAGTAACAGAAGGAACGGCACCGCAAGGGGAAACAAGGCTAAGGCACGACAACGCAAGCTAGGGAATGCACGGCAAGGCAAGGAAAGGGTAACGCAAGGCAAGGCACGGTCAGAGAAGGCAAGGCTAATGCACGACAACGCAAGGCTAGGCAATGCACGGTAAGGCAAGGAAAGAGTAACGGAAGGCAAGGAAGGCAAGGGAAAGCAAGGCAAGGCAAGGGTAAGGGAAGGAACGGCACGGCAAGGGGAAACAAGGCTAAGGCACGACAACGCAAGCTAGGCAATGCACGGCAAGGCAAGGACAGGGTAACGCAAGGCAAGGCACGATCAGGCGAGGCAAGGCTAATGCACGACAACGCAAGGCTAGGCAGTGCACGGCTAGGCAAGAAAAGAGTAACGGAAGGATAGGAAGGCAAGGCAAAGCAAGGCAAGGGAAGTGTAACAAACGGCACGGCACGGCAAGGGGAAACAAGGTAAGGCACGACAACGCAAGCTAGGCAATGCACGGCAAGGCAAGGAAAGGGTAACGCAAGGTAAGGCACGGTCAGTCGAGGCAAGGCTAATGCACGACAACGCAAGGCTTGGCAGTGCAAGGCTAGGCAAGGAAAGAGTAACAGAAGGAAAGGAAGGCAAGGCAAAGCAATGCAAGGCAAGTGAAACAAAAGGCACGGCACGGCAAGGAGAAACAAGGGTAAGGCACGACAACGCAAGCTAGGCAATGCACGGCAAGGCAAGGAAAGGGTAACGCAAGGCAAGGCAGGGTCAGGCGAGACAAGGCTAAGGCACGACAACGCAAGGCTAGGCAATGCACGGCAAGGCAAGGAAAGGGTAACGCAAGGGAAGGCACGTTGAGGAAAGGCAAGTCTAATGCACAACAACGCACGTCTAGGCAATGCACGGCAAGGCAAGGAAAGGGTAACGCAAGGGAAGTCACGGTCAGGCGAGGCAAGGCTAAGGCACGACAACGCAAGGCTAGGCAATGCACGGCAAGGCAAGGAAAGAGTAACGGAATGTAAGGAATGCAAGGGAAAGCAAGGCAAGGCAAGAGTAACGGAAGGAACGGCACGGCAAGGGGAAACAAGGCTAAGGCACGACAACGCAAGGCTAGGCAAAGCACGGCAAGGCAAGGAAAGGGTAACGCAAGGCAAGGCACGGTGAGGCAAGGCAAGGCTAATGCACGACAACGCACGGCTAGGCAAAGCAAGGCAAGGGAAGGAGAGGGTAACGCAAGGCAAGGCACGGTCAAGCGAGGCAAGGCTAAGGCACGACAACGCAAGGCTAGGCAATGCACGGCAAGGCAAGGAAAGGGTAACGCAAGGGAAGGCACAGTGAGGAAAGGCAAGGCTAATGCACAACAACGCACGTCTAGGCAATGCACGGCAAGGCAAGGAAAGGGTAACGCAAGGGAAGTCACGGTCAGGCGAGGCAAGGCTAAGGCACGACAACGCAAGGCTAGGCAATGCACGGCAAGGCAAGGAAAGAGTAACGGAATGTAAGGAATGCAAGGGAAAGCAAGGCAAGGCAAGAGTAACAGAAGGAACGGCACGGCAAGGGGAAACAAGGCTAAGGCACGACAACGCAAGCTAGGGAATGCACGGCAAGGCAAGGAAAGGGTAACGTAAGGCAAGGCACTGTGAGGCAAGGCAAGGCTAATGCACAACAACGCACGGCTAGGCAATGGACGGCAAGGCAAGGAAAGGGTAACGCAAGGGAAGTCACGGTCAGGCGAGGCAAGGCTACGGCACGACAACGCAAGGCTAGGCAGTGCACGGCTAGGCAAGGAACGAATAACGGAAGGAATGGAAGGCAAGGCAAAGCAAGGCAAGGCAAGTGTAACAAAAGGCACGGCACGGCAAGGGGAAACAAGGCTAAGGCACGACAACGCAAGCTAGGCAATGCACGGCAAGGCAAGGAAAGGGTAACGCAAGGCAAGGCAGGGTCAGGCGAGACAAGGCTAAGGCACGACAACGCAAGGCTAGGCAATGCACGGCAAGGCAAGTTAAGGGTAACGCAAGGGAAGGCACGGTGAGGAAAGGCAAGGCTAATGCACAACAACGCAAGTCTAGGCAATGCACGGCAAGGCAAGGAAAGGGTAACACAAGGGAAGTCACGGTCAGGCGAGGCAAGGCTAAGGCACGACAACGCAAGGCTAGGCAATGCACGGCAAGGCAAGGAAAGAGTAACGGAATGTAAGGAATGCAAGGGAAAGCAAGGCAAGGCAAGAGTAACAGAAGGAACGGCACGGCTAGGGGAAACAAGGCTATGGTACGACAACGCAAGCTAGGCACTGCACGGAAAGGCAAGGAAAGGGTAACGCAAGGCAAGGCACGGTCAGGAAATGCAAGGCTAATGCACGACAACGGAAGGCTAGGCAATGCACGGCAAGGCAAGGAAAGAGTAACGGAATGTAAGGAATGCAAGGGAAAGCAAGGCAAGGCAAGAGTAACGGAAGGAACGGCACGGCAAGGGGAAACAAGGCTAAGGCACGACAACGCAAGGCTAGGCAAAGCACGGCAAGGCAAGGAAAGGGTAACTGAAGGCAAGGCACGGTGAGGCATGGCAAGGCTAATGCACGACAACGCACGGCTAGGCAAAGCAAGGCAAGGGAAGGACAGGGTAACGCAAGGCCAGGCACGGTCAGTCGAGGGAAGGCTAATGCACGACAACGCAAGGCTTGGCAGTGCACGGCTAGGGAAGGAAAGCGTAACAGAAGGAAAGGAAGGCAAGGCAAAGCAATGCAAGGCAAGTGAAACAAAAGGCACGGCACGGCAAGGGGAAAAAAGGGTAAGGCACGACAACGCAAGCTAGGCAATGCACGGCAAGGCAAGGAAAGGGTAACGTAAGGGAAGGCACGGTGAGGCAAGGCAAGGCTAATGCACAACAACGCACGGCTAGGCAATGGACGGCAAGGCAAGGAAAGGGTAACGCAAGGGAAGTCACGGTCAGGCGAGGCATGGCTACGGCACGACAACGCAAGGCTAGGCAATGCACGGATGGTAAGCAAAGAGTAACGGAAGGCAAGGAAGGCAAGGGAATGCAAGGCAAGTGAAGAGTAAGGGAAGGAACGGCAGGGCAAGGGGAAACAAGGCTAAGGCACGACAACGCAAGCTGCGCAAAGCACGGCAAGGCAAGGAAAGGGTAACGCAAGGCAAGGCACGGTCAGGCAAGGCAAGGTTAATGCACGACAACGCAAGGCTAGGCAGTGCACGGCTAGGCAAGGAACGAGTAACGGAAGGAATGGAAGGCAAGGCAAAGCAAGGCAAGGCAAGTGTAACAAAAGGCACGGCACGGCAAGGGGAAACAAGGCTAAGGCACGACAACGCAAGCTAGGCAATGCACGGCAAGGCAAGGAAAGGGTAACGCAAGGCAAGGCAGGGTCAGGCGAGACAAGGCTAAGGCACGACAACGCAAGGCTAGGCAATGCACGGCAAGGCAAGGAAAGGGTAACGCAAGGCAAGGCACGGTGAGGAAAGGCAAGGCTAATGCACAACAACGCACGTCTAGGCAATGCACGGCAAGGCAAGGAAAGAGTAACGGAATGTAAGGAATGCAAGGGAAAGCAAGGCAAGGCAAGAGTAACGGAAGGAACGGCACGGCAAGGGGAAACAAGGCTAAGGCACGACAACGCAAGGCTAGGCAAAGCACGGCAAGGCAAGGAAAGGGTAACGCAAGGCAAGGCACGGTGAGGCAAGGCAAGGCTAATGCACGACAACGCACGGCTAGGCAAAGCAAGGCAAGGGAAGGAGAGGGTAACGCAAGGCAAGGCACGGTCAAGCGAGGCAAGGCTAAGGCACGACAACGCAAGGCTAGGCAATGCACGGCAAGGCAAGGAAAGGGTAACGCAAGGGAAGGCACGGTGAGGAAAGGCAAGGCTAATGCACAACAACGCACGTCTAGGCAATGCACGGCAAGGCAAGGAAAGGGTAACGCAAGGGAAGTCACGGTCAGGCGAGGCAAGGCTAAGGCACGACAACGCAAGGCTAGGCAATGCACGGCAAGGCAAGTAAAGAGTAACGGAATGTAAGGAATGCAAGGGAAAGCAAGGCAAGGCAAGAGTAACAGAAGGAACGGCACGGCAAGGGGAAACAAGGCTAAGGCACGACAACGCAAGCTAGGCAATGCACGGCAAGGCAAGGAAAGGGTAACGTAAGGCAAGGCACTGTGAGGCAAGGCAAGGCTAATGCACAACAACGCACGGCTAGGCAATGGACGCCAAGGCAAGGAAAGGGTAACGCAAGGGAAGTCACGGTCAGGCGAGGCAAGGCTACGGCACGACAACGCAAGGCTAGGCAGTGCACGGCTAGGCAAGGAACGAGTAACGGAAGGAATGGAAGGCAAGGCAAAGCAAGGCAAGGCAAGTGTAACAAAAGGCACGGCACGGCAAGGGGAAACAAGGCTAAGGCACGACAACGCAAGCTAGGCAATGCACGGCAAGGCAAGGAAAGGGTAACGCAAGGCAAGGCAGGGTCAGGCGAGACAAGGCTAAGGCACGACAACGCAAGGCTAGCAATGCACGGCAAGGCAAGGAAAGGGTAACGCAAGGGAAGGCACGTTGAGGAAAGGCAAGGCTAATGCACAACAACGCACGTCTAGGCAATGCACGGCAAGGCAAGGAAAGGGTAACGCAAGGGAAGTCACGGTCAGGCGAGGCAAGGCTAAGGCACGACAACGCAAGGCTAGGCAATGCACGGCAAGGCAAGGAAAGAGTAACGGAATGTAAGGAATGCAAGGGAAAGCAAGGCAAGGCAAGAGTAACAGAAGGAACGGCATGGCAAGGGGAAACAAGGCTAAGGCACGACAACGCAAGCTAGGCAATGCACGGCAAGGCAAGGAAAGGGTAACGCAAGGCAAGGCACGGTCAGGAAATGCAAGGCTAATGCACGACAACGGAAGGCTAGGCAATGCACGGCAAGGCAAGTAAAGAGTAACGGAATGTAAGGAATGCAAGAGAAAGCAAGGCAAGGCAAGAGTAACGGAAGGAACGGCACGGCAAGGGGAAACAAGGCTAAGGCACGACAACGCAAGGATAGGCAAAGCACGGCAAGGCAAGGAATGGGTAACGCAAGGCAAGGCACGGTGAGGCTTGGCAAGGCTAATGCACGACAACGCACGGCTAGGCAAAGCAAGGCAAGGGAAGGAGAGGGTAACGCAAGGCCAGGCACGGTCACTCGAGGGAAGGCTAATGCACGACAACGCAAGGCTTAGCAGTGCACGGCTAGGCAAGGAAAGCGTAACAGAAGGAAAGGAAGGCAAGGCAAAGCAATGCAAGGCAAGTGAAACAAAAGGCAAGGAACGGCACGGGGAAACAAGGCTAAGGCACGACAACGCAAGCTAGGCAATGCACGGCAAGGCAAGGAAAGGGTAACGCAAGGCAAGGCAGGGTCAGGCGAGACAAGGCTAAGGCACGACAACGCAAGGCTAGGCAATGCACGGCAAGGCAAGGAAAGGGTAACGCAAGGGAAGGCACAGTGAGGAAAGGCAAGGCTAATGCACAACAACGCACGTCTAGGCAATGCACGGCAAGGCAAGGAAAGGGTAACGCAAGGGAAGTCACGGTCAGGCGAGGCAAGGCTAAGGCACGACAACGCAAGGCTAGGCAATGCACGGCAAGGCAAGGAAAGAGTAACGGAATGCAAGGAATGCAAGGGAAAGCAAGGCAAGGCAAGAGTAACAGAAGGAACGGCACGGCAAGGGGAAACAAGGCTAAGGCACGACAACGCAAGCTAGGCAATGCACGGCAAGGCAAGGAAAGGGTAACGCAAGGCAAGGCACGGTCAGGAAATGCAAGGCTAATGCACGACAACGCAAGGCTAGGCAATGCACGGCAAGGCAAGGCAGGTCAGAGCAAGGCTAATGCACGACAACGAAGGCTGGCATGCAGGCAGGCAAGGAAAGAGTAACGGAATGTAAGCAATGCAAGGGAAAGCAAGGCAAGGCAAGAGTAACGGAAGGAACGGCACGGCAAGGGGAAACAAGGCTAAGGCACGACAACGCAAGGCTTAGCAGTGCACGGCTAGGCAACGAAAGCGTAACAGAAGGAAAGGAAGGCAAGGCAAAGCAATGCAAGGAAGTGAAACAAAAGGCAAGGCACGGCACGGGGAAACAAGGCTAAGGCACGACAACGAAAGCTAGGCAATGCACGGCAAGGCAAGGAAAGGGTAACGCAAGGCAAGGCAGGGTCAGGCGAGACAAGGCTAAGGCACGACAACGCAAGGCTAGGCAATGCACGGCAAGGCAAGGAAAGGGTAACGCAAGGGAAGGCACGGTGAGGAAAGGCAAGGCTAATGCACAACAACGCACGTCTAGGCAATGCACGGCAAGGCAAGGAAAGGGTAACGCAAGGGAAGTCACGGTCAGGCGAGGCAAGGTTAAGGCACGACAACGCAAGGCTAGGCAATGCACGGCAAGGCAAGGAAAGAGTAACGGAATGTAAGGAATGCAAGGGAAAGCAAGGCAAGGCAAGAGTAACATAAGGAACGGCACGGCAAGGGGAAACAAGGCTAAGGCACGACAACGCAAGCTAGGCAATGCACGGCAAGGCAAGGAAAGGGTAACGCAAGGCAAGGCACGGTCAGGAAATGCAAGGCTAATGCACGACAACGGAAGGCTAGGCAATGCACGGCAAGGCAAGGAAAGAGTAACGGAATGTAAGGAATGCAAGGGAAAGCAAGGCAAGGCAAGAGTAACGGAAGGAACGGCACGGCAAGGGGAAACAAGGCTAAGGCACGACAACGCAAGGCTAGGCAAAGCACGGCAAGGCAAGGAAAGGGTAACGCAAGGCAAGGCACGGTGAGGCAAGGCAAGGCTAATGCACGACAACGCACGGCTAGGCAAAGCAAGGCAAGGGAAGGAGAGGGTAACGCAAGGCAAGGCACGGTCAAGCGAGGCAAGGCTAAGGCACGACAACGCAAGGCTAGGCAATGCACGGCAAGGCAAGGAAAGAGTAACGGAATGTAAGGAATGCAAGGGAAAGCAAGGCAAGGCAAGAGTAACAGAAGGAACGGCACGGCTAGGGGAAACAAGGCTAAGGTACGACAACGCAAGCTAGGCACTGCACGGAAAGGCAAGGAAAGGGTAACGCAAGGCAAGGCACGGTCAGGAAATGCAAGGCTAATGCACGACAACGGAAGGCTAGGCAATGCACGGCAAGGCAAGGAAAGAGTAACGGAATGTAAGGAATGCAAGGGAAAGCAAGGCAAGGCAAGAGTAACGGAAGGAACGGCACGGCAAGGGGAAACAAGGCTAAGGCACGACAACGCAAGGCTAGGCAAAGCACGGCAAGGCAAGGAAAGGGTAACTCAAGGCAAGGCACGGTGAGGCATGGCAAGGCTAATGCACGACAACGCACGGCTAGGCAAAGCAAGGCAAGGGAAGGACAGGGTAACGCAAGGCCAGGCAAAGTCAGTCGAGGGAAGGCTAATGCAGGACAACGCAAGGCTTAGCAGTGCACGGCTAGGCAAGGAAAGTGTAACAGAAGGAAAGGAAGGCAAGGCAAAGCAATGCAAGGCAAGTGAAACAAAAGGCACGGCACGGCAAGGGGAAACAAGGATAAGGCACGACAACGCAAGCTAGGCAATGCACGGCAAGGCAAGGAAAGTGTAACGCAAGGCAAGGCACGGTCAGTCGAGGCAAGGCTAATGCACGACAACGCAAGGCTTGGCAGTGCACGGCTAGGGAAGGAAAGCGTAACAGAAGGAAAGGAAGGCAAGGCAAAGCAATGCAAGGCAAGTGAAACAAAAGGCACGGCACGGCAAGGGGAAAAAAGGGTAAGGCACGACAACGCAAGCTAGGCAATGCACGGCAAGGCAAGGAAAGGGTAACGTAAGGGAAGGCACGGTGAGGCAAGGCAAGGCTAATGCACAACAACGCACGGCTAGGCAATGGACGGCAAGGCAAGGAAAGGGTAACGCAAGGGAAGTCACGGTCAGGCGAGGCATGGCTACGGCACGACAACGCAAGGCTAGGCAATGCACGGATGGTAAGCAAAGAGTAACGGAAGGCAAGGAAGGCAAGGGAATGCAAGGCAAGTGAAGAGTAAGGGAAGGAACGGCAGGGCAAGGGGAAACAAGGCTAAGGCACGACAACGCAAGCTGCGCAAAGCAGGCAAGGCAAGGAAAGGGTAACGCAAGGCAAGGCACGGTCAGGCAAGGCAAGGTTAATGCACGACAACGCAAGGCTAGGCAGTGCACGGCTAGGCAAGGAACGAGTAACGGAAGGAATGGAAGGCAAGGCAAAGCAAGGCAAGGCAAGTGTAACAAAAGGCACGGCACGGCAAGGGGAAACAAGGCTAAGGCACGACAACGCAAGCTAGGCAATGCACGGCAAGGCAAGGAAAGGGTAACGCAAGGCAAGGCAGGGTCAGGCGAGACAAGGCTAAGGCACGACAACGCAAGGCTAGGCAATGCACGGCAAGGCAAGGAAAGGGTAACGCAAGGCAAGGCACGGTGAGGAAAGGCAAGGCTAATGCACAACAACGCACGTCTAGGCAATGCACGGCAAGGCAAGGAAAGAGTAACGGAATGTAAGGAATGCAAGGGAAAGCAAGGCAAGGCAAGAGTAACGGAAGGAACGGCACGGCAAGGGGAAACAAGGCTAAGGCACGACAACGCAAGGCTAGGCAAAGCACGGCAAGGCAAGGAAAGGGTAACGCAAGGCAAGGCACGGTGAGGCAAGGCAAGGCTAATGCACGACAACGCACGGCTAGGCAAAGCAAGGCAAGGGAAGGAGAGGGTAACGCAAGGCAAGGCACGGTCAAGCGAGGCAAGGCTAAGGCACGACAACGCAAGGCTAGGCAATGCACGGCAAGGCAAGGAAAGGGTAACGCAAGGGAAGGCACGGTGAGGAAAGGCAAGGCTAATGCACAACAACGCACGTCTAGGCAATGCACGGCAAGGCAAGGAAAGGGTAACGCAAGGGAAGTCACGGTCAGGCGAGGCAAGGCTAAGGCACGACAACGCAAGGCTAGGCAATGCACGGCAAGGCAAGAAAAGAGTAACGGAATGTAAGGAATGCAAGGGAAAGCAAGGCAAGGCAAGAGTAACAGAAGGAACGGCACGGCAAGGGGAAACAAGGCTAAGGCACGACAACGCAAGCTAGGCAATGCACGGCAAGGCAAGGAAAGGGTAACGTAAGGCAAGGCACTGTGAGGCAAGGCAAGGCTAATGCACAACAACGCACGGCTAGGCAATGGACGGCAAGGCAAGGAAAGGGTAACGCAAGGGAAGTCACGGTCAGGCGAGGCAAGGCTACGGCACGACAACGCAAGGCTAGGCAGTGCACGGCTAGGCAAGGAACGAGTAACGGAAGGAATGGAAGGCAAGGCAAAGCAAGGCAAGGCAAGTGTAACAAAAGGCACGGCACGGCAAGGGGAAACAAGGCTAAGGCACGACAACGCAAGCTAGGCAATGCACGGCAAGGCAAGGAAAGGGTAACGCAAGGCAAGGCAGGGTCAGGCGAGACAAGGCTAAGGCACGACAACGCAAGGCTAGGCAATGCACGGCAAGGCAAGGAAAGGGTAACGCAAGGGAAGGCACGTTGAGGAAAGGCAAGGCTAATGCACAACAACGCACGTCTAGGCAATGCACGGCAAGGCAAGGAAAGGGTAACGCAAGGGAAGTCACGGTCAGGCGAGGCAAGGCTAAGGCACGACAACGCAAGGCTAGGCAATGCACGGCAAGGCAAGGAAAGAGTAACGGAATGTAAGGAATGCAAGGGAAAGCAAGGCAAGGCAAGAGTAACAGAAGGAACGGCATGGCAAGGGGAAACAAGGCTAAGGCACGACAACGCAAGCTAGGCAATGCACGGCAAGGCAAGGAAAGGGTAACGCAAGGCAAGGCACGGTCAGGAAATGCAAGGCTAATGCACGACAACGGAAGGCTAGGCAATGCACGGCAAGGCAAGGAAAGAGTAACGGAATGTAAGGAATGCAAGAGAAAGCAAGGCAAGGCAAGAGTAACGGAAGGAACGGCACGGCAAGGTGAAACAAGGCTAAGGCACGACAACGCAAGGATAGGCAAAGCACGGCAAGGCAAGGAAAGGGTAACGCAAGGCAAGGCACGGTGAGGCTTGGCAAGGCTAATGCACGACAACGCACGGCTAGGCAAAGCAAGGCAAGGGAAGGAGAGGGTAACGCAAGGCCAGGCACGGTCACTCGAGGGAAGGCTAATGCACGACAACGCAAGGCTTAGCAGTGCACGGCTAGGCAAGGAAAGCGTAACAGAAGGAAAGGAAGGCAAGGCAAAGCAATGCAAGGCAAGTGAAACAAAAGGCAAGGAACGGCACGGGGAAACAAGGCTAAGGCACGACAACGCAAGCTAGGCAATGCACGGCAAGGCAAGGAAAGGGTAACGCAAGGCAAGGCAGGGTCAGGCGAGACAAGGCTAAGGCACGACAACGCAAGGCTAGGCAATGCACGGCAAGGCAAGGAAAGGGTAACGCAAGGGAAGGCACAGTGAGGAAAGGCAAGGCTAATGCACAACAACGCACGTCTAGGCAATGCACGGCAAGGCAAGGAAAGGGTAACGCAAGGGAAGTCACGGTCAGGCGAGGCAAGGCTAAGGCACGACAACGCAAGGCTAGGCAATGCACGGCAAGGCAAGGAAAGAGTAACGGAATGTAAGGAATGCAAGGGAAAGCAAGGCAAGGCAAGAGTAACAGAAGGAACGGCACGGCAAGGGGAAACAAGGCTAAGGCACGACAACGCAAGCTAGGCAATGCACGGCAAGGCAAGGAAAGGGTAACGCAAGGCAAGGCACGGTCAGGAAATGCAAGGCTAATGCACGACAACGGAAGGCTAGGCAATGCACGGCAAGGCAAGGAAAGAGTAACGGAATGTAAGCAATGCAAGGGAAAGCAAGGCAAGGCAAGAGTAACGGAAGGAACGGCACGGCAAGGGGAAACAAGGCTAAGGCACGACAACGCAAGGCTTAGCAGTGCACGGCTAGGCAACGAAAGCGTAACAGAAGGAAAGGAAGGCAAGGCAAAGCAATGCAAGGCAAGTGAAAAAAAAGGCAAGGCACGGCACGGGGAAACAAGGCTAAGGCACGACAACGAAAGCTAGGCAATGCACGGCAAGGCAAGGAAAGGGTAACGCAAGGCAAGGCAGGGTCAGGCGAGACAAGGCTAAGGCACGACAACGCAAGGCTAGGCAATGCACGGCAAGGCAAGGAAAGGGTAACGCAAGGGAAGGCACGGTGAGGAAAGGCAAGGCTAATGCACAACAACGCACGTCTAGGCAATGCACGGCAAGGCAAGGAAAGGGTAACGCAAGGGAAGTCACGGTCAGGCGAGGCAAGGCTAAGGCACGACAACGCAAGGCTAGGCAATGCACGGCAAGGCAAGGAAAGAGTAACGGAATGTAAGGAATGCAAGGGAAAGCAAGGCAAGGCAAGAGTAACAGAAGGAACGGCACGGCAAGGGGAAACAAGGCTAAGGCACGACAACGCAAGCTAGGCAATGCACGGCAAGGCAAGGAAAGGGTAACGCAAGGCAAGGCACGGTCAGGAAATGCAAGGCTAATGCACGACAACGGAAGGCTAGGCAATGCACGGCAAGGCAAGGAAAGAGTAACGGAATGTAAGGAATGCAAGGGAAAGCAAGGAAAGGCAAGAGTAACGGAAGGAACGGCACGGCAAGGGGAAACAAGGCTAAGGCACGACAACGCAAGGCTAGGCAAAGCACGGCAAGGCAAGGAAAGGGTAACGCAAGGCAAGGCACGGTGAGGCAATGCAAGGCTAATGCACGACAACGCACGTCTAGGCAAAGCAAGGCAAGGGAAGGAGAGGGTAACGCAAGGCAAGGCACGGTCAAGCGAGGCAAGGCTAAGGCACGACAACGCAAGGCTAGGCAATGCACGGCAAGGCAAGGAAAGGGTAACGCAAGGGAAGGCACGGTGAGGAAAGGCAAGGCTAATGCACAACAACGCACGTCTAGGCAATGCACGGCAAGGCAAGTAAAGGGTAACGCAAGGGAAGTCACGGTCAGGCGAGGCAAGGCTAAGGCACGACAACGCAAGGCTAGGCAATGCACGGCAAGGCAAGGAAAGAGTAACGGAATGTAAGGAATGCAAGGGAAAGCAAGGCAAGGCAAGAGTAACAGAAGGAACGGCACGGCAAGGGGAAACAAGGCTAAGGCACGACAACGCAAGCTAGGGAATGCACGGCAAGGCAAGGAAAGGGTAACGTAAGGCAAGGCACTGTGAGGCAAGGCAAGGCTAATGCACAACAACGCACGGCTAGGCAATGGACGGCAAGGCAAGGAAAGGGTAACGCAAGGGAAGTCACGGTCAGGCGAGGCAAGGCTACGGCACGACAACGCAAGGCTAGGCAGTGCACGGCTAGGCAAGGAACGAGTAACGGAAGGAATGGAAGGCAAGGCAAAGCAAGGCAAGGCAAGTGTAACAAAAGGCACGGCACGGCAAGGGGAAACAAGGCTAAGGCACGACAACGCAAGCTAGGCAATGCACGGCAAGGCAAGGAAAGGGTAACGCAAGGCAAGGCAGGGTCAGGCGAGACAAGGCTAAGGCACGACAACGCAAGGCTAGGCAATGCACGGCAAGGCAAGGAAAGGGTAACGCAAGGGAAGGCACGTTGAGGAAAGGCAAGGCTAATGCACAACAACGCACGTCTAGGCAATGCACGGCAAGGCAAGGAAAGGGTAACGCAAGGGAAGTCACGGTCAGGCGAGGCAAGGCTAAGGCACGACAACGCAAGGCTAGGCAATGCACGGCAAGGCAAGGAAAGAGTAACGGAATGTAAGGAATGCAAGGGAAAGCAAGGCAAGGCAAGAGTAACAGAAGGAACGGCATGGCAAGGGGAAACAAGGCTAAGGCACGACAACGCAAGCTAGGCAATGCACGGCAAGGCAAGGAAAGTGTAACGCAAGGCAAGGCACGGTCAGGAAATGCAAGGCTAATGCACGACAACGGAAGGCTAGGCAATGCACGGCAAGGCAAGGAAAGAGTAACGGAATGTAAGGAATGCAAGAGAAAGCAAGGCAAGGCAAGAGTAACGGAAGGAACGGCACGGCAAGGGGAAACAAGGCTAAGGCACGACAACGCAAGGATAGTTCAAAGCACGGCAAGGCAAGGAAAGGGTAACGCAAGGCAAGGCACGGTGAGGCTTGGCAAGGCTAATGCACGACAACGCACGGCTAGGCAAAGCAAGGCAAGGGAAGGAGAGGGTAACGCAAGGCCAGGCACGGTCACTCGAGGGAAGGCTAATGCACGACAACGCAAGGCTAGGCAATGCACGGCAAGGCAAGGAAAGAGTAACGGAATGTAAGGAATGCAAGGGAAAGCAAGGCAAGGCACGAGTAACGGAAGGAACGGCACGGCAAGGGGAAACAAGGCTAAGGCACGACAACGCAAGGCTTAGCAGTGCACGGCTAGGCAACGAAAGCGTAACAGAAGGAAAGGAAGGCAAGGCAAAGCAATGCAAGGCAAGTGAAACAAAAGGCAAGGCACGGCACGGGGAAACAAGGCTAAGGCACGACAACGCAAGCTAGGCAATGCACGGCAAGGCAAGGAAAGGGTAACGCAAGGCAAGGCAGGGTCAGGCGAGACAAGGCTAATGCACGACAACGCAAGGCTAGGCAATGCACGGCAAGGCAAGGAAAGGGTAACGCAAGGGAAGGCACGGTGAGGAAAGGCAAGGCTAATGCACAACAACGCACGTCTAGGCAATGCACGGCAAGGCAAGGAAAGGGTAACGCAAGGGAAGTCACGGTGAGGCGAGGCAAGGCTAAGGCACGACAACGCAAGGCTAGGCAATGCACGGCAAGGCAAGGAAAGAGTAACGGAATGTAAGGAATGCAAGGGAAAGCAAGGCAAGGCAAGAGTAACAGAAGGAACGGCACGGCAAGGGGAAACAAGGCTAAGGCACGACAACGCAAGCTAGGCAATGCACGGCAAGGCAAGGAAAGGGTAACGCAAGGCAAGGCACGGTCAGGAAATGCAAGGCTAATGCACGACAACGGAAGGCTAGGCAATGCACGGCAAGGCAAGGAAAGAGTAACGGAATGTAAGGAATGCAAGGGAAAGCAAGGCAAGGCAAGAGTAACGGAAGGAACGGCACGGCAAGGGGAAACAAGGCTAAGGCACGACAACGCAAGGCTTAGCAGTGCACGGCTAGGCAACGAAAGCGTAACAGAAGGAAAGGAAGGCAAGGCAAAGCAATGCAAGGCAAGTGAAACAAAAGGCACGGCACGGTAAGGGGATAAAAGGGTATGGCACGACAACGCAAGCTAGGCAATGCACGGCAAGGCAAGGAAAGGGTAACGCAAGGCAAGGCACGGTCAGGCAAGGCAAGGCTAATGCACGACAACGCAAGGCTAGGCAGTGCACGGCTAGGCAAGGAACGAGTAACGGAAGGAATGGAAGGCAAGGCAAAGCAAGGCAAGGCAAGTGTAACAAAAGGCACGGCACGGCAAGGGGAAACAAGGCTAAGGCACGACAACGCAAGCTAGGCAATGCACGGCAAGGCAAGGAAAGGGTAACGCAAGGCAAGGCACGGTCAGGAAATGCAAGGCTAATGCACGACAACGGAAGGCTAGGCAATGCACGGCAAGGCAAGGAAAGAGTAACGGAATGTAAGGAATGCAAGAGAAAGCAAGGCAAGGCAAGAGTAACGGAAGGAACGGCACGGCAAGGGGAAACAAGGCTAAGGCACGACAACGCAAGGCTAGGCAAAGCACGGCAAGGCAAGGAAAGGGTAACGCAAGGCAAGGCACGGTGAGGCATGGCAATGCTAATGCACGACAACGCACGGCTAGGCAAAGCAAGGCAAGGGAAGGAGAGGGTAACGCAAGGCCAGGCACGGTCACTCGAGGGAAGGCTAATGCACGACAACGCAAGGCTTAGCAGTGCACGGCTAGGCAAGGAAAGCGTAACAGAAGGAAAGGAAGGCAAGGCAAAACAATGCAAGGCAAGTGAAACAAAAGGCAAGGCACGGCAAGGGGAAACAAGGCTAAGGCACGACAACCCAAGCTAGGCAATGCACGGCAAGGCAAGGAAAGGGTAACGCAAGGCAAGGCAGGGTCAGGCGAGACAAGGCTAAGGCACGACAACGCAAGGCTAGGCAATGCACGGCAAGGCAAGGAAAGGGTAACGCAAGGGAAGGCACGGTGAGGAAAGGCAAGGCTAATGCACAACAACGCACGTCTAGGCAATGCACGGCAAGGAAAGGAAAGAGTAACGGAAGGCAAGGAAGGCAAGGGAAAGCAAGGCAAGGCAAGGGTAAGGGAAGGAACGGCACGGCAAGGGGAAACAAGGCTAAGGGACGACAACGCAAGCTAGGCAATGCACGGCAAGGCAAGGAAAGGGTAACGCAAGGCAAGGCACGATCAGGCGAGGCAAGGCTAATGCACGACAACGCAAGGCTAGGCAGTGCACGGCTAGGCAAGGAAAGAGTAACGGAAGGATAGGAAGGCAAGGCAATGCAAGGCAAGGCAAGTGTAACAAACGGCACGGCACGGCAAGGGGAAACAAGGTAAGGCACGACAACGCAAGCTAGGCAATGCACGGCAAGGCAAGGAAAGGGTAACGCAAGGCATGGCACGGTCAGTCGAGGCAAGGCTAATGCACGACAACGCAAGGCTTCGCAGTGTAAGGCTAGGCAAGGAAAGAGTAACAGAAGGAAAGGAAGGCATGGCAAAGCAATGCAAGGCAAGTGAAACAAAAAGCACGGCACGGCAAGGAGAAACAAGGGTAAGGCACGACAACGCAAGCTAGGCAATGCACGGCAAGGCAAGGAAAGGGTAACGTAAGGCAAGGCACGGTGAGGCAAGGCAAGGCTAATGCACAACAACGCACGGCTAGGCAATGGACGGCAAGGCAAGGAAAGGGTAACGCAAGGGAAGTCACGGTCAGGCGAGGCAAGGCTACGGCACGACAACTCAAGGCTAGGCAATGCACGGATGGTAAGCAAAGAGTAACGGAAGGCAAGGAAGGCAAGGGAAAGCAAGGCAAGTCAAGAGTAAGGGAAGGAACGGCACGGCAAGGGGAAACAAGGCTAAGGCACGACAACGCAAGCTGGGCAAAGCACGGCAAGGTAAGGAAAGGGTAACGCAAGGCAAGGCACGGTCAGGCAAGGCAAGGCTAATGCACGACAACGCAAGGCTAGGCAATGCACGGCAAGGCAAGGAAAGAGTAACGGAATGTAAGGAATGCAAGGGAAAGCAAGGCAAGGCAAGAGTAACGGAAGGAACGGCACGGCAAGGGGAAACAAGGCTAAGGCACGACAACGCAAGGCTTAGCAGTGCACGGCTAGGCAACGAAAGCGTAACAGAAGGAAAGGAAGGCAAGGCAAAGCAATGCAAGGCAAGTGAAACAAAAGGCAAGGCACGGCACGGGGAAACAAGGCTAAGGCACGACAACGAAAGCTAGGCAATGCACGGCAAGGTAAGGAAAGGGTAACGCAAGGCAAGGCAGGGTCAGGCGAGACAAGGCTAAGGCACGACAACGCAAGGCTAGGCAATGCACGGCAAGGCAAGGAAAGGGTAACGCAAGGGAAGGCACGGTGAGGAAAGGCAAGGCTAATGCACAACAACGCACGTCTAGGCAATGCACGGCAAGGCAAGGAAAGGGTAACGCAAGGGAAGTCACGGTCAGGCGAGGCAAGGCTAAGGCACGACAACGCAAGGCTAGGCAATGCACGGCAAGGCAAGGAAAGAGTAACGGAATGTAAGGAATGCAAGGGAAAGCAAGGCAAGGCAAGAGTAACAGAAGGAACGGCACGGCAAGGGGAAACAAGGCTAAGGCACGACAACGAAAGCTAGGCAATGCACGGCAAGGCAAGGAAAGGGTAACGCAAGGCAAGGCACGGTCAGGAAATGCAAGGCTAATGCACGACAACGCAAGTCTAGGCAAAGCAAGGCAAGGGAAGGAGAGGGTAACGCAAGGCAAGGCACGGTCAAGCGAGGCAAGACTAAGGCACGACAACGCAAGGCTAGGCAATGCACGGCAAGGCAAGGAAAGGGTAACGCAAGGGAAGGCACGGTCAGGAAAGGCAAGGCTAATGCACAACAACGCACGTCTAGGCAATGCACGGCAAGGCAAGTAAAGGGTAACGCAAGGGAAGTCACGGTCAGTCGAGGCAAGGCTAAGGCACGACAACGCAAGGCTAGGCAATGCACGGCAAGGCAAGGAAAGAGTAACGGAATGTAAGGAATGCAAGGGAAAGCAAGGCAAGGCAAGAGTAACAGAAGGAACGGCACGGCAAGGGGAAACAAGGCTAAGGCACGACAACGCAAGCTAGGGAATGCACGGCAAGGCAAGGAAAGGGTAACGTAAGGCAAGGCACTGTGAGGCAAGGCAAGGCTAATGCACAACTACGCACGGCTAGGCAATGGACGGCAAGGCAAGGAAAGGGTAACGCAAGGGAAGTCACGGTCAGGCGAGGCAAGGCTACGGCACGACAACGCAAGGCTAGGCAGTGCACGGCTAGGCAAGGAACGAGTAACGGAAGGAATGGAAGGCAAGGCAAAGCAAGGCAAGGCAAGTGTAACAAAAGGCACGGCACGGCAAGGGGAAACAAGGCTAAGGCACGACAACGCAAGCTAGGCAATGCACGGCAAGGCAAGGAAAGGGTAACGCAAGGCAAGGCAGGGTCAGGCGAGACAAGGCTAAGGCACGACAACGCAAGGCTAGGCAATGCACGGCAAGGCAAGGAAAGGGTAACGCAAGGGAAGGCACGTTGAGGAAAGGCAAGGCTAATGCACAACAACGCACGTCTAGGCAATGCACGGCAAGGCAAGGAAAGGGTAACGCAAGGGAAGTCACGGTCAGGCGAGGCAAGGCTAAGGCACGACAACGCAAGGCTAGGCAATGCACGGCAAGGCAAGGAAAGAGTAACGGAATGTAAGGAATGCAAGGGAAAGCAAGGCAAGGCAAGAGTAACAGAAGGAACGGCATGGCAAGGGGAAACAAGGCTAAGGCACGACAACGCAAGCTAGGCAATGCACGGCAAGGCAAGGAAAGGGTAACGCAAGGCAAGGCACGGTCAGGAAATGCAAGGCTAATGCACGACAACGGAAGGCTAGGCAATGCACGGCAAGGCAAGGAAAGAGTAACGGAATGTAAGGAATGCAAGAGAAAGCAAGGCAAGGCAAGAGTAACGGAAGGAACGGCACGGCAAGGGGAAACAAGGCTAAGGCACGACAACGCAAGGATAGGCAAAGCACGGCAAGGCAAGGAAAGGGTAACGCAAGGCAAGGCACGGTGAGGCTTGGCAAGGCTAATGCACGACAACGCACGGCTAGGCAAAGCAAGGCAAGGGAAGGAGAGGGTAACGCAAGGCCAGGCACGGTCACTCGAGGGAAGGCTAATGCACGACAACGCAAGGCTTAGCAGTGCACGGCTAGGCAAGGAAAGCGTAACAGAAGGAAAGGAAGGCAAGGCAAAGCAATGCAAGGCAAGTGAAACAAAAGGCAAGGCACGGCACGGGGAAACAAGGCTAAGGCACGACAAGGCAAGCTAGGCAACGCACGGCACGGCAAGGAAAGGGTAACGCAAGGCAAGGCAGGGTCAGGCGAGACAAGGCTAAGGCACGACAACGCAAGGCTAGGCAATGCACGGCAAGGCAAGGAAAGGGTAACGCAAGGGAAGGCACAGTGAGGAAAGGCAAGGCTAATGCACAACAACGCACGTCTAGGCAATGCACGGCAAGGCAAGGAAAGGGTAACGCAAGGGAAGTCACGGTCAGGCGAGGCAAGGCTAAGGCACGACAACGCAAGGCTAGGCAATGCACGGCAAGGCAAGGAAAGAGTAACGGAATGTAAGGAATGCAAGGGAAAGCAAGGCAAGGCAAGAGTAACAGAAGGAACGGCACGGCAAGGGGAAACAAGGCTAAGGCACGACCACGCAAGCTAGGCAATGCACGGCAAGGCAAGGAAAGGGTAACGCAAGGCAAGGCACGGTCAGGAAATGCAAGGCTAATGCACGACAACGGAAGGCTAGGCAATGCACGGCAAGGCAAGGAAAGAGTAACGGAATGTAAGGAATGCAAGGGAAAGCAAGGCAAGGCAAGAGTAACGGAAGGAACGGCACGGCAAGGGGAAACAAGGCTAAGGCACGACAACGCAAGGCTTAGCAGTGCACGGCTAGGCAACGAAAGCGTAACAGAAGGAAAGGAAGGCAAGGCAAAGCAATGCAAGGCAAGTGAAACAAAAGGCACGGCACGGTAAGGGGATAAAAGGGTATGGCACGACAACGCAAGCTAGGCAATGCACGGCAAGGCAAGGAAAGGGTAACGCAAGGCAAGGCACGGTCAGGCAAGGCAAGGCTAATGCACGACAACGCAAGGCTAGGCAGTGCACGGCTAGGCAAGGAACGAGTAACGGAAGAAATGGAAGGCAAGGCAAAGCAAGGCAAGGCAAGTGTAACAAAAGGCACGGCACGGCAAGGGGAAACAAGGCTAAGGCACGACAACGCAAGCTAGGCAATGCACGGCAAGGCAAGGAAAGGGTAACGCAAGGCAAGGCACGGTCAGGAAATGCAAGGCTAATGCACGACAACGGAAGGCTAGGCAATGCACGGCAAGGCAAGGAAAGAGTAACGGAATGTAAGGAATGCAAGAGAAAGCAAGGCAAGGCAAGAGTAACGGAAGGAACGGCACGGCAAGGGGAAACAAGGCTAAGGCACGACAACGCAAGGCTAGGCAAAGCACGGCAAGGCAAGGAAAGGGTAACGCAAGGCAAGGCACGGTGAGGCATGGCAATGCTAATGCACGACAACGCACGGCTAGGCAAAGCAAGGCAAGGGAAGGAGAGGGTAACGCAAGGCCAGGCACGGTCACTCGAGGGAAGGCTAATGCACGACAACGCAAGGCTTAGCAGTGCACGGCTAGGCAAGGAAAGCGTAACAGAAGGAAAGGAAGGCAAGGCAAAACAATGCAAGGCAAGTGAAACAAAAGGCAAGGCACGGCAAGGGGAAACAAGGCTAAGGCACGACAACGCAAGCTAGGCAATGCACGGCAAGGCAAGGAAAGGGTAACGCAAGGCAAGGCAGGGTCAGGCGAGACAAGGCTAAGGCACGACAACGCAAGGCTAGGCAATGCACGGCAAGGCAAGGAAAGGGTAACGCAAGGGAAGGCACGGTGAGGAAAGGCAAGGCTAATGCACAACAACGCACGTCTAGGCAATGCACGGCAAGGAAAGGAAAGAGTAACGGAAGGCAAGGAAGGCAAGGGAAAGCAAGGCAAGGCAAGGGTAAGGGAAGGAACGGCACGGCAAGGGGAAACAAGGCTAAGGCACGACAACGCAAGCTAGGCAATGCACGGCAAGGCAAGGGGAAGGCACGTTCACAAGGCTAATGCACGACAACGCAAGGCTAGGCAGTGCACGGCTAGGCAAGGAAAGAGTAACGGAAGGATAGGAAGGCAAGGCAAAGCAAGGCAAGGGAAGTGTAACAAACGGCACGGCACGGCAAGGGGAAACAAGGTAAGGCACGACAACGCAAGCTAGGCAATGCACGGCAAGGCAAGGAAAGGGTAACGCAAGGCAAGGCACGGTCAGTCGAGGCAAGGCTAATGCACGACAACGCAAGGCTTCGCAGTGTAAGGCTAGGCAAGGAAAGAGTAACAGAAGGAAAGGAAGGCATGGCAAAGCAATGCAAGGCAAGTGAAACAAAAGGCACGGCACGGCAAGGAGAAACAAGGGTAAGGCACGACAACGCAAGCTAGGCAATGCACGGCAAGGCAAGGAAAGGGTAACGTAAGGCAAGGCACGGTGAGGCAAGGCAAGGCTAATGCACAACAACGCACGGCTAGGCAATGGACGGCAAGGCAAGGAAAGGGTAACGCAAGGGAAGTCACGGTCAGGCGAGGCAAGGCTACGGCACGACAACTCAAGGCTAGGCAATGCACGGATGGTAAGCAAAGAGTAACGGAAGGCAAGGAAGGCAAGGGAAAGCAAGGCAAGTCAAGAGTAAGGGAAGGAACGGCACGGCAAGGGGAAACAAGGCTAAGGCACGACAACGCAAGCTGGGCAAAGCACGGCAAGGCAAGGAAAGGGTAACGCAAGGCAAGGCACGGTCAGGCAAGGCAAGGCTAATGCACGACAACGGAAGGCTAGGCAATGCACGGCAAGGCAAGGAAAGAGTAACGGAATGTAAGGAATGCAAGGGAAAGCAAGGCAAGTCAAGAGTAAGGGAAGGAACGGCACGGCAAGGGGAAACAAGGCTAAGGCACGACAACGCAAGGCTTAGCAGTGCACGGCTAGGCAACGAAAGCGTAACAGAAGGAAAGGAAGGCAAGGCAAAGCAATGCAAGGCAAGTGAAACAAAAGGCAAGGCACGGCACGGGGAAACAAGGCTAAGGCACGACAACGAAAGCTAGGCAATGCACGGCAAGGCAAGGAAAGGGTAACGCAAGGCAAGGCAGGGTCAGGCGAGACAAGGCTAAGGCACGACAACGCAAGGCTAGGCAATGCACGGCAAGGCAAGGAAAGGGTAACGCAAGGGAAGGCACGGTGAGGAAAGGCAAGGCTAATGCACAACAACGCACGTCTAGGCAATGCACGGCAAGGCAAGGAAAGGGTAACGCAAGGGAAGTCACGGTCAGGCGAGGCAAGGCTAAGGCACGACAACGCAAGGCTAGGCAATGCACGGCAAGGCAAGGAAAGAGTAACGGAATGTAAGGAATGCAAGGGAAAGCAAGGCAAGGCAAGAGTAACAGAAGGAACGGCACGTAAGGCACGACAACGCAAGCTAGGCAATGCACGGCAAGGCAAGGAAAGGGTAACGCAAGGCAAGGCAAGAGTAACAGAAGGAACGGCACGGCAAGGGGAAACAAGGCTAAGGCACGACAACGCAAGCTAGGCAATGCACGGCAAGGCAAGGAAAGGGTAACGCAAGGCAAGGCACGGTCAGGAAATGCAAGGCTAATGCACGACAACGGAAGGCTAGGCAATGCACGGCAAGGCAAGGAAAGAGTAACGGAATGTAAGGAATGCAAGGGAAAGCAAGGCAAGGCAAGAGTAACGGAAGGAACGGCACGGCAAGGGGAAACAAGGCTAAGGCACGACAACGCAAGGATAGGCAAAGCACGGCAAGGCAAGGAAAGGGTAACGCAAGGCAAGGCACGGTGAGGCTTGGCAAGGCTAATGCACGACAACGCACGGCTAGGCAAAGCAAGGCAAGGGAAGGAGAGGGTAACGCAAGGCCAGGCACGGTCACTCGAGGGAAGGCTAATGCACGACAACGCAAGGCTTAGCAGTGCACGGCTAGGCAAGGAAAGAGTAACGGAAGGAAAGGAAGGCAAGGCAAAGCAAGGCAAGGCAAGTGTAACAAAAGGCACGGCACGGCAAGGGGAAACAAGGCTAAGGCACGACAACGCAAGCTAGGCAATGCACGGCAAGGCAAGGAAAGGGTAACGCAAGGCAAGGCAGGGTCAGGCGAGACAAGGCTAAGGCACGACAACGCAAGGCTAGGCAATGCACGGCAAGGCAAGGAAAGGGTAACGTAAGGGAAGGCACGGTGAGGAAAGGCAAGGCTAATGCACAACAACGCACGTCTAGGCAATGCACGGCAAGGAAAGGAAAGAGTAACGGAAGGCAAGGAAGGCAAGGGAAAGCAAGGCAAGGCAAGGGTAAGGGAAGGAACGGCACGGCAAGGGGAAACAAGGCTAAGGCACGACAACGCAAGCTAGGCAATGCACGGCAAGGCAAGGAAAGGGTAACGCAAGGCAAGGCACGGTCAGGCGAGGCAAGGCTAATGCACGACAACGCAAGGCTAGGCAATGCACGGCTAGGCAAGGAAAGAGTAACGGAAGGTAGGAATGGCAAGGCAAAGCAAGGCAAGGAAGCAAGGCAAGGCAAGGGGAAACAAGGTAAGGCACGACAACGCAAGCTAGGCAATGCACGGCAAGGCAAGGAAAGGGTAACGCAAGGCAAGGCACGGTCAGGAGGCAAGGCTAATGCACGACAACGCAAGGCTAGGCAATGCACGGCAGGCAAGGAAAGAGTAACAGAAGGAAAGGAAGGCAAGGCAAAGCAAGGCAAGGCAAGTGTAACAAAAGGCAAGGAACGGCACGGCAAGGGGAAACAAGGCTAAGGCACGACAACGCAAGCTAGGCAATGCACGGCAAGGCAAGGAAAGGGTAACGTAAGGGAAGGCACGGTGAGGCAAGGCAAGGCTAATGCACAACAACGCACGGCTAGGCAATGGACGGCAAGGCAAGGAAAGGGTAACGCAAGGGAAGTCACGGTCAGGCGAGGCAAGGCTACGGCACGACAACTCAAGGCTAGGCAATGCACGGATGGTAAGCAAAGAGTAACGGAAGGCAAGGAAGGCAAGGGAAAGCAAGGCAAGTCAAGAGTAAGGGAAGGAACGGCACGGTAAGGGGAAACAAGGCTAAGGCACGACAACGCAAGCTGGGCAAAGCACGGCAAGGCAAGGAAAGGGTAACGCAAGGCAAGGCACGGTCAGGCAAGGCAAGGCTAATGCACGACAACGGAAGGCTAGGCAATGCACGGCAAGGCAAGGAAAGAGTAACGGAATGTAAGGAATGCAAGGGAAAGCAAGGCAAGGCAAGAGTAACGGAAGGAACGGCACGGCAAGGGGAAACAAGGCTAAGGCACGACAACGCAAGGCTTAGCAGTGCACGGCTAGGCAAGGAAAGCGTAACAGAAGGAAAGGAAGGCAAGGCAAAGCAATGCAAGGCAAGTGAAACAAAAGGCAAGGCACGGCACGGGGAAACAAGGCTAAGGCACGACAACGAAAGCTAGGCAATGCACGGCAAGGTAAGGAAAGGGTAACGCAAGGCAAGGCAGGGTAGGCAAGGCAGGGTCAGGCGAGACAAGGCTAAGGCACGACAACGCAAGCTAGGCAATGCACGGCAAGGCAAGGAAAGGGTAACGCAAGGCAAGGCACGGTCAGGAAATGCAAGGCTAATGCACGACAACGGAAGGCTAGGCAATGCACGGCAAGGCAAGGAAAGAGTAACGGAATGTAAGGAATGCAAGGGAAAGCAAGGCAAGGCAAGAGTAACGGAAGGAACGGCACGGCAAGGGGAAACAAGGCTAAGGCACGACAACGCAAGGCTTAGCAGTGCACGGCTAGGCAACGAAAGCGTAACAGAAGGAAAGGAAGGCAAGGCAAAGCAATGCAAGGCAAGTGAAACAAAAGGCACGGCACGGTAAGGGGATAAAAGGGTATGGCACGACAACGCAAGCTAGGCAATGCACGGCAAGGCAAGGAAAGGGTAACGCAAGGCAAGGCACGGTCAGGCAAGGCAAGGCTAATGCACGACAACGCAAGGCTAGGCAGTGCACGGCTAGGCAAGGAACGAGTAACGGAAGGAATGGAAGGCAAGGCAAAGCAAGGCAAGGCAAGTGTAACAAAAGGCACGGCACGGCAAGGGGAAACAAGGCTAAGGCACGACAACGCAAGCTAGGCAATGCACGGCAAGGCAAGGAAAGGGTAACGCAAGGCAAGGCACGGTCAGGAAATGCAAGGCTAATGCACGACAACGGAAGGCTAGGCAATGCACGGCAAGGCAAGGAAAGAGTAACGGAATGTAAGGAATGCAAGAGAAAGCAAGGCAAGGCAAGAGTAACGGAAGGAACGGCACGGCAAGGGGAAACAAGGCTAAGGCACGACAACGCAAGGCTAGGCAAAGCACGGCAAGGCAAGGAAAGGGTAACGCAAGGCAAGGCACGGTGAGGCATGGCAATGCTAATGCACGACAACGCACGGCTAGGCAAAGCAAGGCAAGGGAAGGAGAGGGTAACGCAAGGCCAGGCACGGTCACTCGAGGGAAGGCTAATGCACGACAACGCAAGGCTTAGCAGTGCACGGCTAGGCAAGGAAAGCGTAACAGAAGGAAAGGAAGGCAAGGCAAAACAATGCAAGGCAAGTGAAACAAAAGGCAAGGCACGGCAAGGGGAAACAAGGCTAAGGCACGACAACGCAAGCTAGGCAATGCACGGCAAGGCAAGGAAAGGGTAACGCAAGGCAAGGCAGGGTCAGGCGAGACAAGGCTAAGGCACGACAACGCAAGGCTAGGCAATGCACGGCAAGGCAAGGAAAGGGTAACGCAAGGGAAGGCACGGTGAGGAAAGGCAAGGCTAATGCACAACAACGCACGTCTAGGCAATGCACGGCAAGGAAAGGAAAGAGTAACGGAAGGCAAGGAAGGCAAGGGAAAGCAAGGCAAGGCAAGGGTAAGGGAAGGAACGGCACGGCAAGGGGAAACAAGGCTAAGGCACGACAACGCAAGCTAGGCAATGCACGGCAAGGCAAGGAAAGGGTAACGCAAGGCAAGGCACGATCAGGCGAGGCAAGGCTAATGCACGACAACGCAAGGCTAGGCAGTGCACGGCTAGGCAAGGAAAGAGTAACGGAAGGATAGGAAGGCAAGGCAAAGCAAGGCAAGGGAAGTGTAACAAACGGCACGGCACGGCAAGGGGAAACAAGGTAAGGCACGACAACGCAAGCTAGGCAATGCACGGCAAGGCAAGGAAAGGGTAACGCAAGGCAAGGCACGGTCAGTCGAGGCAAGGCTAATGCACGACAACGCAAGGCTTCGCAGTGTAAGGCTAGGCAAGGAAAGAGTAACAGAAGGAAAGGAAGGCATGGCAAAGCAATGCAAGGCAAGTGAAACAAAAGGCACGGCACGGCAAGGAGAAACAAGGGTAAGGCACGACAACGCAAGCTAGGCAATGCACGGCAAGGCAAGGAAAGGGTAACGTAAGGCAAGGCTCGGTGAGGCAAGGCAAGGCTAATGCACAACAACGCACGGCTAGGCAATGGACGGCAAGGCAAGGAAAGGGTAACGCAAGGGAAGTCACGGTCAGGCGAGGCAAGGCTACGGCACGACAACTCAAGGCTAGGCAATGCACGGATGGTAAGCAAAGAGTAACGGAAGGCAAGGAAGGCAAGGGAAAGCAAGGCAAGTCAAGAGTAAGGGAAGGAACGGCACGGCAAGGGGAAACAAGGCTAAGGCACGACAACGCAAGCTGGGCAAAGCACGGCAAGGCAAGGAAAGGGTAACGCAAGGCAAGGCACGGTCAGGCAAGGCAAGGCTAATGCACGACAACGGAAGGCTAGGCAATGCACGGCAAGGCAAGGAAAGAGTAACGGAATGTAAGGAATGCAAGGGAAAGCAAGGCAAGGCAAGAGTAACGGAAGGAACGGCACGGCAAGGGGAAACAAGGCTAAGGCACGACAACGCAAGGCTTAGCAGTGCACGGCTAGGCAACGAAAGCGTAACAGAAGGAAAGGAAGGCAAGGCAAAGCAATGCAAGGCAAGTGAAACAAAAGGCAATGCACGGCACGGGGAAACAAGGCTAAGGCACGACAACGCAAGCTAGGCAATGCACGGCAAGGTAAGGAAAGGGTAACGCAAGGCAAGGCAGGGTCAGGCGAGACAAGGCTAAGGCACGACAACGCAAGCTAGGCAATGCACGGCAAGGCAAGGAAAGGGTAACGCAAGGCAAGGCACGGTCAGGAAATGCAAGGCTAATGCACGACAACGGAAGGCTAGGCAATGCACGGCAAGGCAAGGAAAGAGTAACGGAATGTAAGGAATGCAAGGGAAAGCAAGGCAAGGCAAGAGTAACGGAAGGAACGGCACGGCAAGGGGAAACAAGGCTAAGGCACGACAACGCAAGGCTTAGCAGTGCACGGCTAGGCAACGAAAGCGTAACAGAAGGAAAGGAAGGCAAGGCAAAGCAATGCAAGGCAAGTGAAACAAAAGGCACGGCACGGTAAGGGGATAAAAGGGTATGGCACGACAACGCAAGCTAGGCAATGCACGGCAAGGCAAGGAAAGGGTAACGCAAGGCAAGGCACGGTCAGGCAAGGCAAGGCTAATGCACGACAACGCAAGGCTAGGCAGTGCACGGCTAGGCAAGGAACGAGTAACGGAAGGAATGGAAGGCAAGGCAAAGCAAGGCAAGGCAAGTGTAACAAAAGGCACGGCACGGCAAGGGGAAACAAGGCTAAGGCACGACAACGCAAGCTAGGCAATGCACGGCAAGGCAAGGAAAGGGTAACGCAAGGCAAGGCACGGTCAGGAAATGCAAGGCTAATGCACGACAACGGAAGGCTAGGCAATGCACGGCAAGGCAAGGAAAGAGTAACGGAATGTAAGGAATGCAAGAGAAAGCAAGGCAAGGCAAGAGTAACGGAAGGAACGGCACGGCAAGGGGAAACAAGGCTAAGGCACGACAACGCAAGGCTAGGCAAAGCACGGCAAGGCAAGGAAAGGGTAACGCAAGGCAAGGCACGGTGAGGCATGGCAATGCTAATGCACGACAACGCACGGCTAGGCAAAGCAAGGCAAGGGAAGGAGAGGGTAACGCAAGGCCAGGCACGGTCACTCGAGGGAAGGCTAATGCACGACAACGCAAGGCTTAGCAGTGCACGGCTAGGCAAGGAAAGCGTAACAGAAGGAAAGGAAGGCAAGGCAAAACAATGCAAGGCAAGTGAAACAAAAGGCAAGGCACGGCAAGGGGAAACAAGGCTAAGGCACGACAACGCAAGCTAGGCAATGCACGGCAAGGCAAGGAAAGGGTAACGCAAGGCAAGGCAGGGTCAGGCGAGACAAGGCTAAGGCACGACAACGCAAGGCTAGGCAATGCACGGCAAGGCAAGGAAAGGGTAACGCAAGGGAAGGCACGGTGAGGAAAGGCAAGGCTAATGCACAACAACGCACGTCTAGGCAATGCACGGCAAGGAAAGGAAAGAGTAACGGAAGGCAAGGAAGGCAAGGGAAAGCAAGGCAAGGCAAGGGTAAGGGAAGGAACGGCACGGCAAGGGGAAACAAGGCTAAGGCACGACAACGCAAGCTAGGCAATGCACGGCAAGGCAAGGAAAGGGTAACGCAAGGCAAGGCACGATCAGGCGAGGCAAGGCTAATGCACGACAACGCAAGGCTAGGCAGTGCACGGCTAGGCAAGGAAAGAGTAACGGAAGGATAGGAAGGCAAGGCAAAGCAAGGCAAGGGAAGTGTAACAAACGGCACGGCACGGCAAGGGGAAACAAGGTAAGGCACGACAACGCAAGCTAGGCAATGCACGGCAAGGCAAGGAAAGGGTAACGCAAGGCAAGGCACGGTCAGTCGAGGCAAGGCTAATGCACGACAACGCAAGGCTTCGCAGTGTAAGGCTAGGCAAGGAAAGAGTAACAGAAGGAAAGGAAGGCATGGCAAAGCAATGCAAGGCAAGTGAAACAAAAGGCACGGCACGGCAAGGAGAAACAAGGGTAAGGCACGACAACGCAAGCTAGGCAATGCACGGCAAGGCAAGGAAAGGGTAACGTAAGGCAAGGCACGGTGAGGCAAGGCAAGGCTAATGCACAACAACGCACGGCTAGGCAATGGACGGCAAGGCAAGGAAAGGGTAACGCAAGGGAAGTCACGGTCAGGCGAGGCAAGGCTACGGCACGACAACTCAAGGCTAGGCAATGCACGGATGGTAAGCAAAGAGTAACGGAAGGCAAGGAAGGCAAGGGAAAGCAAGGCAAGTCAAGAGTAAGGGAAGGAACGGCACGGCAAGGGGAAACAAGGCTAAGGCACGACAACGCAAGCTGGGCAAAGCACGGCAAGGCAAGGAAAGGGTAACGCAAGGCAAGGCACGGTCAGGCAAGGCAAGGCTAATGCACGACAACGGAAGGCTAGGCAATGCACGGCAAGGCAAGGAAAGAGTAACGGAATGTAAGGAATGCAAGGGAAAGCAAGGCAAGGCAAGAGTAACGGAAGGAACGGCACGGCAAGGGGAAACAAGGCTAAGGCACGACAACGCAAGGCTTAGCAGTGCACGGCTAGGCAACGAAAGCGTAACAGAAGGAAAGGAAGGCAAGGCAAAGCAATGCAAGGCAAGTGAAACAAAAGGCAAGGCACGGCACGGGGAAACAAGGCTAAGGCACGACAACGAAAGCTAGGCAATGCACGGCAAGGTAAGGAAAGGGTAACGCAAGGCAAGGCAGGGTCAGGCGAGACAAGGCTAAGGCACGACAACGCAAGCTAGGCAATGCACGGCAAGGCAAGGAAAGGGTAACGCAAGGCAAGGCACGGTCAGGAAATGCAAGGCTAATGCACGACAACGGAAGGCTAGGCAATGCACGGCAAGGCAAGGAAAGGGTAACGGAATGTAAGGAATGCAAGGGAAAGCAAGGCAAGGCAAGAGTAACGGAAGGAACGGCACGGCAAGGCAAGGCTAAGGCACGACAACGCAAGGCTTAGCAGTGCACGGCTAGGCAACGAAAGCGTAACAGAAGGAAAGGAAGGCAAGGCAAAGCAATGCAAGGCAAGTGAAACAAAAGGCACGGCACGGTAAGGGGATAAAAGGGTATGGCACGACAACGCAAGCTAGGCAATGCACGGCAAGGCAAGGAAAGGGTAACGCAAGGCAAGGCAGGGTCAGGCGAGACAAGGCTAAGGCACGACAACGCAAGGCTAGGCAATGCACGGCAAGGCAAGGAAAGGGTAAAGGAAAGGCAAGGCTAATGCACAACAACGCACGTCTAGGCAATGCACGGCAAGGCAAGGAAAGGGTAACGCAAGGGAAGTCACGGTCAGGCGAGGCAAGGCTAAGGCACGACAACGCAAGGCTAGGCAATGCACGGCAAGGCAAGGAAAGAGTAACGGAATGTAAGGAATGCAAGGGAAAGCAAGGCAAGGCAAGAGTAACAGAAAGGCACGGCACGGCAAGGGGAAACAAGGCTAAGGCACGACAACGCAAGCTAGGCAATGCACGGCAAGGCAAGGAAAGGGTAACGCAAGGCAAGGCAGGTCAGGAACAAGGCTAAGCACGACAACGAAGGCTAGGCAATGCACGGCAAGGCAAGGAAAGGGTAACGCAAGGCAAGGCAGGTCAGGAACAAGGCTAAGCACGACAACGAAGGCTAGGCAATGCACGGTAAGGCAAGGAAAGAGTAACGGAATGTAAGGAATGCAAGGGAAAGCAAGGCAAGGCAAGAGTAACGGAAGGAACGGCACGGCAAGGGGAAACAAGGCTAAGGCACGACAACGCAAGGCTTAGCAGTGCACGGCTAGGCAACGAAAGCGTAACAGAAGGAAAGGAAGGCAAGGCAAAGCAATGCAAGGCAAGTGAAACAAAAGGCACGGCACGGTAAGGGGATAAAAGGGTATGGCACGACAACGCAAGCTAGGCAATGCACGGCAAGGCAAGGAAAGGGTAACGCAAGGCAAGGCACGGTCAGGCAAGGCAAGGCTAATGCACGACAACGCAAGGCTAGGCAGTGCACGGCTAGGCAAGGAACGAGTAACGGAAGGAATGGAAGGCAAGGCAAAGCAAGGCAAGGCAAGTGTAACAAAAGGCACGGCACGGCAAGGGGAAACAAGGCTAAGGCACGACAACGCAAGCTAGGCAATGCACGGCAAGGCAAGGAAAGGGTAACGCAAGGCAAGGCACGGTCAGGAAATGCAAGGCTAATGCACGACAACGGAAGGCTAGGCAATGCACGGCAAGGCAAGGAAAGAGTAACGGAATGTAAGGAATGCAAGAGAAAGCAAGGCAAGGCAAGAGTAACGGAAGGAACGGCACGGCAAGGGGAAACAAGGCTAAGGCACGACAACGCAAGGCTAGGCAAAGCACGGCAAGGCAAGGAAAGGGTAACGCAAGGCAAGGCACGGTGAGGCATGGCAATGCTAATGCACGACAACGCACGGCTAGGCAAAGCAAGGCAAGGGAAGGAGAGGGTAACGCAAGGCCAGGCACGGTCACTCGAGGGAAGGCTAATGCACGACAACGCAAGGCTTAGCAGTGCACGGCTAGGCAAGGAAAGCGTAACAGAAGGAAAGGAAGGCAAGGCAAAACAATGCAAGGCAAGTGAAACAAAAGGCAAGGCACGGCAAGGGGAAACAAGGCTAAGGCACGACAACGCAAGCTAGGCAATGCACGGCAAGGCAAGGAAAGGGTAACGCAAGGCAAGGCAGGGTCAGGCGAGACAAGGCTAAGGCACGACAACGCAAGGCTAGGCAATGCACGGCAAGGCAAGGAAAGGGTAACGCAAGGGAAGGCACGGTGAGGAAAGGCAAGGCTAATGCACAACAACGCACGTCTAGGCAATGCACGGCAAGGAAAGGAAAGAGTAACGGAAGGCAAGGAAGGCAAGGGAAAGCAAGGCAAGGCAAGGGTAAGGGAAGGAACGGCACGGCAAGGGGAAACAAGGCTAAGGCACGACAACGCAAGCTAGGCAATGCACGGCAAGGCAAGGAAAGGGTAACGCAAGGCAAGGCACGATCAGGCGAGGCAAGGCTAATGCACGACAACGCAAGGCTAGGCAGTGCACGGCTAGGCAAGGAAAGAGTAACGGAAGGATAGGAAGGCAAGGCAAAGCAAGGCAAGGGAAGTGTAACAAACGGCACGGCACGGCAAGGGGAAACAAGGTAAGGCACGACAACGCAAGCTAGGCAATGCACGGCAAGGCAAGGAAAGGGTAACGCAAGGCAAGGCACGGTCAGTCGAGGCAAGGCTAATGCACGACAACGCAAGGCTTCGCAGTGTAAGGCTAGGCAAGGAAAGAGTAACAGAAGGAAAGGAAGGCATGGCAAAGCAATGCAAGGCAAGTGAAACAAAAGGCACGGCACGGCAAGGAGAAACAAGGGTAAGGCACGACAACGCAAGCTAGGCAATGCACGGCAAGGCAAGGAAAGGGTAACGTAAGGCAAGGCTCGGTGAGGCAAGGCAAGGCTAATGCACAACAACGCACGGCTAGGCAATGGACGGCAAGGCAAGGAAAGGGTAACGCAAGGGAAGTCACGGTCAGGCGAGGCAAGGCTACGGCACGACAACTCAAGGCTAGGCAATGCACGGATGGTAAGCAAAGAGTAACGGAAGGCAAGGAAGGCAAGGGAAAGCAAGGCAAGTCAAGAGTAAGGGAAGGAACGGCACGGCAAGGGGAAACAAGGCTAAGGCACGACAACGCAAGCTGGGCAAAGCACGGCAAGGCAAGGAAAGGGTAACGCAAGGCAAGGCACGGTCAGGCAAGGCAAGGCTAATGCACGACAACGGAAGGCTAGGCAATGCACGGCAAGGCAAGGAAAGAGTAACGGAATGTAAGGAATGCAAGGGAAAGCAAGGCAAGGCAAGAGTAACGGAAGGAACGGCACGGCAAGGGGAAACAAGGCTAAGGCACGACAACGCAAGGCTTAGCAGTGCACGGCTAGGCAACGAAAGCGTAACAGAAGGAAAGGAAGGCAAGGCAAAGCAATGCAAGGCAAGTGAAACAAAAGGCAAGGCACGGCAGGGGAAACAAGGCTAAGGCACGACAACGAAAGCTAGGCAATGCACGGCAAGGTAAGGAAAGGGTAACGCAAGGCAAGGCAGGGTCAGGCGAGACAAGGCTAAGGCACGACAACGCAAGCTAGGCAATGCACGGCAAGGCAAGGAAAGGGTAACGCAAGGCAAGGCACGGTCAGGAAATGCAAGGCTAATGCACGACAACGGAAGGCTAGGCAATGCACGGCAAGGCAAGGAAAGAGTAACGGAATGTAAGGAATGCAAGGGAAAGCAAGGCAAGGCAAGAGTAACGGAAGGAACGGCACGGCAAGGGGAAACAAGGCTAAGGCACGACAACGCAAGGCTTAGCAGTGCACGGCTAGGCAACGAAAGCGTAACAGAAGGAAAGGAAGGCAAGGCAAAGCAATGCAAGGCAAGTGAAACAAAAGGCACGGCACGGTAAGGGGATAAAAGGGTATGGCACGACAACGCAAGCTAGGCAATGCACGGCAAGGCAAGGAAAGGGTAACGCAAGGCAAGGCACGGTCAGGCAAGGCAAGGCTAATGCACGACAACGCAAGGCTAGGCAGTGCACGGCTAGGCAAGGAACGAGTAACGGAAGGAATGGAAGGCAAGGCAAAGCAAGGCAAGGCAAGTGTAACAAAAGGCACGGCACGGCAAGGGGAAACAAGGCTAAGGCACGACAACGCAAGCTAGGCAATGCACGGCAAGGCAAGGAAAGGGTAACGCAAGGCAAGGCACGGTCAGGAAATGCAAGGCTAATGCACGACAACGGAAGGCTAGGCAATGCACGGCAAGGCAAGGAAAGAGTAACGGAATGTAAGGAATGCAAGAGAAAGCAAGGCAAGGCAAGAGTAACGGAAGGAACGGCACGGCAAGGGGAAACAAGGCTAAGGCACGACAACGCAAGGCTAGGCAAAGCACGGCAAGGCAAGGAAAGGGTAACGCAAGGCAAGGCACGGTGAGGCATGGCAATGCTAATGCACGACAACGCACGGCTAGGCAAAGCAAGGCAAGGGAAGGAGAGGGTAACGCAAGGCCAGGCACGGTCACTCGAGGGAAGGCTAATGCACGACAACGCAAGGCTTAGCAGTGCACGGCTAGGCAAGGAAAGCGTAACAGAAGGAAAGGAAGGCAAGGCAAAACAATGCAAGGCAAGTGAAACAAAAGGCAAGGCACGGGAAGGGGAAACAAGGCTAAGGCACGACAACGCAAGCTAGGCAATGCACGGCAAGGCAAGGAAAGGGTAACGCAAGGCAAGGCAGGGTCAGGCGAGACAAGGCTAAGGCACGACAACGCAAGGCTAGGCAATGCACGGCAAGGCAAGGAAAGGGTAACGCAAGGGAAGGCACGGTGAGGAAAGGCAAGGCTAATGCACAACAACGCACGTCTAGGCAATGCACGGCAAGGAAAGGAAAGAGTAACGGAAGGCAAGGAAGGCAAGGGAAAGCAAGGCAAGGCAAGGGTAAGGGAAGGAACGGCACGGCAAGGGGAAACAAGGCTAAGGCACGACAACGCAAGCTAGGCAATGCACGGCAAGGCAAGGAAAGGGTAACGCAAGGCAAGGCACGATCAGGCGAGGCAAGGCTAATGCACGACAACGCAAGGCTAGGCAGTGCACGGCTAGGCAAGGAAAGAGTAACGGAAGGATAGGAAGGCAAGGCAAAGCAAGGCAAGGGAAGTGTAACAAACGGCACGGCACGGCAAGGGGAAACAAGGTAAGGCACGACAACGCAAGCTAGGCAATGCACGGCAAGGCAAGGAAAGGGTAACGCAAGGCAAGGCACGGTCAGTCGAGGCAAGGCTAATGCACGACAACGCAAGGCTTCGCAGTGTAAGGCTAGGCAAGGAAAGAGTAACAGAAGGAAAGGAAGGCATGGCAAAGCAATGCAAGGCAAGTGAAACAAAAGGCACGGCACGGCAAGGAGAAACAAGGGTAAGGCACGACAACGCAAGCTAGGCAATGCACGGCAAGGCAAGGAAAGGGTAACGTAAGGCAAGGCTCGGTGAGGCAAGGCAAGGCTAATGCACAACAACGCACGGCTAGGCAATGGACGGCAAGGCAAGGAAAGGGTAACGCAAGGGAAGTCACGGTCAGGCGAGGCAAGGCTACGGCACGACAACTCAAGGCTAGGCAATGCACGGATGGTAAGCAAAGAGTAACGGAAGGCAAGGAAGGCAAGGGAAAGCAAGGCAAGTCAAGAGTAAGGGAAGGAACGGCACGGCAAGGGGAAACAAGGCTAAGGCACGACAACGCAAGCTGGGCAAAGCACGGCAAGGCAAGGAAAGGGTAACGCAAGGCAAGGCACGGTCAGGCAAGGCAAGGCTAATGCACGACAACGGAAGGCTAGGCAATGCACGGCAAGGCAAGGAAAGAGTAACGGAATGTAAGGAATGCAAGGGAAAGCAAGGCAAGGCAAGAGTAACGGAAGGAACGGCACGGCAAGGGGAAACAAGGCTAAGGCACGACAACGCAAGGCTTAGCAGTGCACGGCTAGGCAACGAAAGCGTAACAGAAGGAAAGGAAGGCAAGGCAAAGCAATGCAAGGCAAGTGAAACAAAAGGCAAGGCACGGCACGGGGAAACAAGGCTAAGGCACGACAACGAAAGCTAGGCAATGCACGGCAAGGTAAGGAAAGGGTAACGCAAGGCAAGGCAGGGTCAGGCGAGACAAGGCTAAGGCACGACAACGCAAGCTAGGCAATGCACGGCAAGGCAAGGAAAGGGTAACGCAAGGCAAGGCACGGTCAGGAAATGCAAGGCTAATGCACGACAACGGAAGGCTAGGCAATGCACGGCAAGGCAAGGAAAGAGTAACGGAATGTAAGGAATGCAAGGGAAAGCAAGGCAAGGCAAGAGTAACGGAAGGAACGGCACGGCAAGGGGAAACAAGGCTAAGGCACGACAACGCAAGGCTTAGCAGTGCACGGCTAGGCAACGAAAGCGTAACAGAAGGAAAGGAAGGCAAGGCAAAGCAATGCAAGGCAAGTGAAACAAAAGGCACGGCACGGTAAGGGGATAAAAGGGTATGGCACGACAACGCAAGCTAGGCAATGCAGCGGCAAGGTAAGGAAAGGGTAACGCAAGGCAAGGCAGGGTCAGGCGAGACAAGGCTAAGGCACGACAACGCAAGGCTAGGCAATGCACGGCAAGGCAAGGAAAGGGTAACGCAAGGGAAGGCACGGTGAGGAAAGGCAAGGCTAATGCACAACAACGCACGTCTAGGCAATGCACGGCAAGGCAAGGAAAGGGTAACGCAAGGGAAGTCACGGTCAGGCGAGGCAAGGCTAAGGCACGACAACGCAAGGCTAGGCAATGCACGGCAAGGCAAGGAAAGAGTAACGGAATGTAAGGAATGCAAGGGAAAGCAAGGCAAGGCAAGAGTAACAGAAGGAACGGCACGGCAAGGGGAAACAAGGCTAAGGCACGACAACGAAAGCTAGGCAATGCACGGCAAGGCAAGGAAAGGGTAACGCAAGGCAAGGCACGGTCAGGAAATGCAAGGCTAATGCACGACAACGCACGTCTAGGCAAAGCAAGGCAAGGGAAGGAGAGGGTAACGCAAGGCAAGGCACGGTCAAGCGAGGCAAGACTAAGGCACGACAACGCAAGGCTAGGCAATGCACGGCAAGGCAAGGAAAGGGTAACGCAAGGGAAGGCACGGTGAGGAAAGGCAAGGCTAATGCACAACAACGCACGTCTAGGCAATGCACGGCAAGGCAAGTAAAGGGTAACGCAAGGGAAGTCACGGTCAGTCGAGGCAAGGCTAAGGCACGACAACGCAAGGCTAGGCAATGCACGGCAAGGCAAGGAAAGAGTAACGGAATGTAAGGAATGCAAGGGAAAGCAAGGCAAGGCAAGAGTAACAGAAGGAACGGCACGGCAAGGGGAAACAAGGCTAAGGCACGACAACGCAAGCTAGGGAATGCACGGCAAGGCAAGGAAAGGGTAACGTAAGGCAAGGCACTGTGAGGCAAGGCAAGGCTAATGCACAACTACGCACGGCTAGGCAATGGACGGCAAGGCAAGGAAAGGGTAACGCAAGGGAAGTCACGGTCAGGCGAGGCAAGGCTACGGCACGACAACGCAAGGCTAGGCAGTGCACGGCTAGGCAAGGAACGAGTAACGGAAGGAATGGAAGGCAAGGCAAAGCAAGGCAAGGCAAGTGTAACAAAAGGCACGGCACGGCAAGGGGAAACAAGGCTAAGGCACGACAACGCAAGCTAGGCAATGCACGGCAAGGCAAGGAAAGGGTAACGCAAGGCAAGGCAGGGTCAGGCGAGACAAGGCTAAGGCACGACAACGCAAGGCTAGGCAATGCACGGCAAGGCAAGGAAAGGGTAACGCAAGGGAAGGCACGTTGAGGAAAGGCAAGGCTAATGCACAACAACGCACGTCTAGGCAATGCACGGCAAGGCAAGGAAAGGGTAACGCAAGGGAAGTCACGGTCAGGCGAGGCAAGGCTAAGGCACGACAACGCAAGGCTAGGCAATGCACGGCAAGGCAAGGAAAGAGTAACGGAATGTAAGGAATGCAAGGGAAAGCAAGGCAAGGCAAGAGTAACAGAAGGAACGGCATGGCAAGGGGAAACAAGGCTAAGGCACGACAACGCAAGCTAGGCAATGCACGGCAAGGCAAGGAAAGGGTAACGCAAGGCAAGGCACGGTCAGGAAATGCAAGGCTAATGCACGACAACGGAAGGCTAGGCAATGCACGGCAAGGCAAAGAAAGAGTAACGGAATGTAAGGAATGCAAGAGAAAGCAAGGCAAGGCAAGAGTAACGGAAGGAACGGCACGGCAAGGGGAAACAAGGCTAAGGCACGACAACGCAAGGATAGGCAATGCACGGCAAGGCAAGGAAAGGGTAACGCAAGGCAAGGCACGGTGAGGCTTGGCAAGGCTAATGCACGACAACGCACGGCTAGGCAAAGCAAGGCAAGGGAAGGAGAGGGTAACGCAAGGCCAGGCACGGTCACTCGAGGGAAGGCTAATGCACGACAACGCAAGGCTTAGCAGTGCACGGCTAGGCAAGGAAAGCGTAACAGAAGGAAAGGAAGGCAAGGCAAAGCAATGCAAGGCAAGTGAAACAAAAGGCAAGGCACGGCACGGGGAAACAAGGCTAAGGCACGACAACGCAAGCTAGGCAACGCACGGCACGGCAAGGAAAGGGTAACGCAAGGCAAGGCAGGGTCAGGCGAGACAAGGCTAAGGCACGACAACGCAAGGCTAGGCAATGCACGGCAAGGCAAGGAAAGGGTAACGCAAGGGAAGGCACAGTGAGGAAAGGCAAGGCTAATGCACAACAACGCACGTCTAGGCAATGCACGGCAAGGCAAGGAAAGGGTAACGCAAGGGAAGTCACGGTCAGGCGAGGCAAGGCTAAGGCACGACAACGCAAGGCTAGGCAATGCACGGCAAGGCAAGGAAAGAGTAACGGAATGTAAGGAATGCAAGGGAAAGCAAGGCAAGGCAAGAGTAACAGAAGGAACGGCACGGCAAGGGGAAACAAGGCTAAGGCACGACAACGCAAGCTAGGCAATGCACGGCAAGGCAAGGAAAGGGTAACGCAAGGCAAGGCACGGTCAGGAAATGCAAGGCTAATGCACGACAACGGAAGGCTAGGCAATGCACGGCAAGGCAAGGAAAGAGTAACGGAATGTAAGCAATGCAAGGGAAAGCAAGGCAAGGCAAGAGTAACGGAAGGAACGGCACGGCAAGGGGAAACAAGGCTAAGGCACGACAACGCAAGGCTTAGCAGTGCACGGCTAGGCAACGAAAGCGTAACAGAAGGAAAGGAAGGCAAGGCAAAGCAATGCAAGGCAAGTGAAACAAAAGGCAAGGCACGGCACGGGGAAACAAGGCTAAGGCACGAAAACGCAAGCTAGGCAATGCACGGCAAGGCAAGGAAAGGGTAACGCAAGGCAAGGCAGGGTCAGGCGAGACAAGGCTAAGGCACGACAACGCAAGGCTAGGCAATGCACGGCAAGGCAAGGAAAGGGTAACGCAAGGGAAGGCACGGTGAGGAAAGGCAAGGCTAATGCACAACAGCGCACGTCTAGGCAATGCACGGCAAGGCAAGGAAAGGGTAACGCAAGGGAAGTCACGGTCAGGCGAGGCAAGGCAAAGGCACGACAACGCAAGGCTAGGCAATGCACGGCAAGGCAAGGAAAGAGTAACGGAATGTAAGGAATGCAAGGGAAAGCAAGGCAAGGCAAGAGTAACAGAAGGAACGCCACGGCAAGGGGAAACAAGGCTAAGGCACGACAACGCAAGCTAGGCAATGCTCGGCAAGGCAAGGAAAGGGTAACGCAAGGCAAGGCACGGTCAGGAAATGCAAGGCTAATGCACGACAACGGAAGGCTAGGCAATGCACGGCAAGGCAAGGAAAGAGTAACGGAATGTAAGGAATGCAAGGGAAAGCAAGGCAAGGCAAGAGTAACGGAAGGAACGGCACGGCAAGGGGAAACAAGGCTAAGGCACGACAACGCAAGGCTTAGCAGTGCACGGCTAGGCAACGAAAGCGTAACAGAAGGAAAGGAAGGCAAGGCAAAGCAATGCAAGGCAAGTGAAACAAAAGGCACGGCACGGTAAGGGGATAAAAGGGTATGGCACGACAACGCAAGCTAGGCAATGCACGGCAAGGCAAGGAAAGGGTAACGCAAGGCAAGGCACGGTCAGGCAAGGCAAGGCTAATGCACGACAACGCAAGGCTAGGCAGTGCACGGCTAGGCAAGGAACGAGTAACGGAAGGAATGGAAGGCAAGGCAAAGCAAGGCAAGGCAAGTGTAACAAAAGGCACGGCACGGCAAGGGGAAACAAGGCTAAGGCACGACAACGCAAGCTAGGCAATGCACGGCAAGGCAAGGAAAGGGTAACGCAAGGCAAGGCACGGTCAGGAAATGCAAGGCTAATGCACGACAACGGAAGGCTAGGCAATGCACGGCAAGGCAAGGAAAGAGTAACGGAATGTAAGGAATGCAAGAGAAAGCAAGGCAAGGCAAGAGTAACGGAAGGAACGGCACGGCAAGGGGAAACAAGGCTAAGGCACGACAACGCAAGGCTAGGCAAAGCACGGCAAGGCAAGGAAAGGGTAACGCAAGGCAAGGCACGGTGAGGCATGGCAATGCTAATGCACGACAACGCACGGCTAGGCAAAGCAAGGCAAGGGAAGGAGAGGGTAACGCAAGGCCAGGCACGGTCACTCGAGGGAAGGCTAATGCACGACAACGCAAGGCTTAGCAGTGCACGGCTAGGCAAGGAAAGCGTAACAGAAGGAAAGGAAGGCAAGGCAAAGCAATGCAAGGCAAGTGAAACAAAAGGCAAGGCACGGCAAGGGGAAACAAGGCTAAGGCACGACAACGCAAGCTAGGCAATGCACGGCAAGGCAAGGAAAGGGTAACGCAAGGCAAGGCAGGGTCAGGCGAGACAAGGCTAAGGCACGACAACGCAAGGCTAGGCAATGCACGGCAAGGCAAGGAAAGGGTAACGCAAGGGAAGGCACGGTGAGGAAAGGCAAGGCTAATGCACAACAACGCACGTCTAGGCAATGCACGGCAAGGCAAGGAAAGAGTAACGGAAGGCAAGGAAGGCAAGGGAAAGCAAGGCAAGGCAAGGGTAAGGGAAGGAACGGCACGGCAAGGGGAAACAAGGCTAAGGCACGACAACGCAAGCTAGGCAATGCACGGCAAGGCAAGGAAAGGGTAACGCAAGGCAAGGCACGATCAGGCGAGGCAAGGCTAATGCACGACAACGCAAGGCTAGGCAGTGCACGGCTAGGCAAGGAAAGAGTAACGGAAGGATAGGAAGGCAAGGCAAAGCAAGGCAAGGGAAGTGTAACAAACGGCACGGCACGGCAAGGGGAAACAAGGTAAGGCACGACAACGCAAGCTAGGCAATGCACGGCAAGGCAAGGAAAGGGTAACGCAAGGCAAGGCACGGTCAGTCGAGGCAAGGCTAATGCACGACAACGCAAGGCTTGGCAGTGTAAGGCTAGGCAAGGAAAGAGTAACAGAAGGAAAGGAAGGCAAGGCAAAGCAATGCAAGGCAAGTGAAACAAAAGGCACGGCACGGCAAGGGGAAAAAAGGGTAAGGCACGACAACGCAAGCTAGGCAATGCACGGCAAGGCAAGGAAAGAGTAACGGAATGTAAGGAATGCAAGGGAAAGCAAGGCAAGGCAAGAGTAACAGAAGGAACGGCATGGCAAGGGGAAACAAGGCTAAGGCACGACAACGCAAGCTAGGCAATGCACGGCAAGGCAAGGAAAGGGTAACGCAAGGCAAGGCACGGTCAGGAAATGCAAGGCTAATGCACGACAACGGAAGGCTAGGCAATGCACGGCAAGGCAAGGAAAGAGTAACGGAATGTAAGGAATGCAAGAGAAAGCAAGGCAAGGCAAGAGTAACGGAAGGAACGGCACGGCAAGGGGAAACAAGGCTAAGGCACGACAACGCAAGGATAGGCAAAGCACGGCAAGGCAAGGAAAGGGTAACGCAAGGCAAGGCACGGTGAGGCTTGGCAAGGCTAATGCACGACAACGCACGGCTAGGCAAAGCAAGGCAAGGGAAGGAGAGGGTAACGCAAGGCCAGGCACGGTCACTCGAGGGAAGGCTAATGCACGACAACGCAAGGCTTAGCAGTGCACGGCTAGGCAAGGAAAGCGTAACAGAAGGAAAGGAAGGCAAGGCAAAGCAATGCAAGGCAAGTGAAACAAAAGGCAAGGCACGGCACGGGGAAACAAGGCTAAGGCACGACAACGCAAGCTAGGCAACGCACGGCACGGCAAGGAAAGGGTAACGCAAGGCAAGGCAGGGTCAGGCGAGACAAGGCTAAGGCACGACAACGCAAGGCTAGGCAATGCACGGCAAGGCAAGGAAAGGGTAACGCAAGGGAAGGCACAGTGAGGAAAGGCAAGGCTAATGCACAACAACGCACGTCTAGGCAATGCACGGCAAGGCAAGGAAAGGGTAACGCAAGGGAAGTCACGGTCAGGCGAGGCAAGGCTAAGGCACGACAACGCAAGGCTAGGCAATGCACGGCAAGGCAAGGAAAGAGTAACGGAATGTAAGGAATGCAAGGGAAAGCAAGGCAAGGCAAGAGTAACAGAAGGAACGGCACGGCAAGGGGAAACAAGGCTAAGGCACGACAACGCAAGCTAGGCAATGCACGGCAAGGCAAGGAAAGGGTAACGCAAGGCAAGGCACGGTCAGGAAATGCAAGGCTAATGCACGACAACGGAAGGCTAGGCAATGCACGGCAAGGCAAGGAAAGAGTAACGGAATGTAAGCAATGCAAGGGAAAGCAAGGCAAGGCAAGAGTAACGGAAGGAACGGCACGGCAAGGGGAAACAAGGCTAAGGCACGACAACGCAAGGCTTAGCAGTGCACGGCTAGGCAACGAAAGCGTAACAGAAGGAAAGGAAGGCAAGGCAAAGCAATGCAAGGCAAGTGAAACAAAAGGCAAGGCACGGCACGGGGAAACAAGGCTAAGGCACGAAAACGCAAGCTAGGCAATGCACGGCAAGGCAAGGAAAGGGTAACGCAAGGCAAGGCAGGGTCAGGCGAGACAAGGCTAAGGCACGACAACGCAAGGCTAGGCAATGCACGGCAAGGCAAGGAAAGGGTAACGCAAGGGAAGGCACGGTGAGGAAAGGCAAGGCTAATGCACAACAGCGCACGTCTAGGCAATGCACGGCAAGGCAAGGAAAGGGTAACGCAAGGGAAGTCACGGTCAGGCGAGGCAAGGCAAAGGCACGACAACGCAAGGCTAGGCAATGCACGGCAAGGCAAGGAAAGAGTAACGGAATGTAAGGAATGCAAGGGAAAGCAAGGCAAGGCAAGAGTAACAGAAGGAACGCCACGGCAAGGGGAAACAAGGCTAAGGCACGACAACGCAAGCTAGGCAATGCTCGGCAAGGCAAGGAAAGGGTAACGCAAGGCAAGGCACGGTCAGGAAATGCAAGGCTAATGCACGACAACGGAAGGCTAGGCAATGCACGGCAAGGCAAGGAAAGAGTAACGGAATGTAAGGAATGCAAGGGAAAGCAAGGCAAGGCAAGAGTAACGGAAGGAACGGCACGGCAAGGGGAAACAAGGCTAAGGCACGACAACGCAAGGCTTAGCAGTGCACGGCTAGGCAACGAAAGCGTAACAGAAGGAAAGGAAGGCAAGGCAAAGCAATGCAAGGCAAGTGAAACAAAAGGCACGGCACGGTAAGGGGATAAAAGGGTATGGCACGACAACGCAAGCTAGGCAATGCACGGCAAGGCAAGGAAAGGGTAACGCAAGGCAAGGCACGGTCAGGCAAGGCAAGGCTAATGCACGACAACGCAAGGCTAGGCAGTGCACGGCTAGGCAAGGAACGAGTAACGGAAGGAATGGAAGGCAAGGCAAAGCAAGGCAAGGCAAGTGTAACAAAAGGCACGGCACGGCAAGGGGAAACAAGGCTAAGGCACGACAACGCAAGCTAGGCAATGCACGGCAAGGCAAGGAAAGGGTAACGCAAGGCAAGGCACGGTCAGGAAATGCAAGGCTAATGCACGACAACGGAAGGCTAGGCAATGCACGGCAAGGCAAGGAAAGAGTAACGGAATGTAAGGAATGCAAGAGAAAGCAAGGCAAGGCAAGAGTAACGGAAGGAACGGCACGGCAAGGGGAAACAAGGCTAAGGCACGACAACGCAAGGCTAGGCAAAGCACGGCAAGGCAAGGAAAGGGTAACGCAAGGCAAGGCACGGTGAGGCATGGCAATGCTAATGCACGACAACGCACGGCTAGGCAAAGCAAGGCAAGGGAAGGAGAGGGTAACGCAAGGCCAGGCACGGTCACTCGAGGGAAGGCTAATGCACGACAACGCAAGGCTTAGCAGTGCACGGCTAGGCAAGGAAAGCGTAACAGAAGGAAAGGAAGGCAAGGCAAAGCAATGCAAGGCAAGTGAAACAAAAGGCAAGGCACGGCAAGGGGAAACAAGGCTAAGGCACGACAACGCAAGCTAGGCAATGCACGGCAAGGCAAGGAAAGGGTAACGCAAGGCAAGGCAGGGTCAGGCGAGACAAGGCTAAGGCACGACAACGCAAGGCTAGGCAATGCACGGCAAGGCAAGGAAAGGGTAACGCAAGGGAAGGCACGGTGAGGAAAGGCAAGGCTAATGCACAACAACGCACGTCTAGGCAATGCACGGCAAGGCAAGGAAAGAGTAACGGAAGGCAAGGAAGGCAAGGGAAAGCAAGGCAAGGCAAGGGTAAGGGAAGGAACGGCACGGCAAGGGGAAACAAGGCTAAGGCACGACAACGCAAGCTAGGCAATGCACGGCAAGGCAAGGAAAGGGTAACGCAAGGCAAGGCACGATCAGGCGAGGCAAGGCTAATGCACGACAACGCAAGGCTAGGCAGTGCACGGCTAGGCAAGGAAAGAGTAACGGAAGGATAGGAAGGCAAGGCAAAGCAAGGCAAGGGAAGTGTAACAAACGGCACGGCACGGCAAGGGGAAACAAGGTAAGGCACGACAACGCAAGCTAGGCAATGCACGGCAAGGCAAGGAAAGGGTAACGCAAGGCAAGGCACGGTCAGTCGAGGCAAGGCTAATGCACGACAACGCAAGGCTTGGCAGTGTAAGGCTAGGCAAGGAAAGAGTAACAGAAGGAAGGGAAGGCAAGGCAAAGCAATGCAAGGCAAGTGAAACAAAAGGCACGGCACGGCAAGGAGAAACAAGGGTAAGGCACGACAACGCAAGCTAGGCAATGCACGGCAAGGCAAGGAAAGGGTAACGTAAGGCAAGGCACGGTGAGGCAAGGCAAGGCTAATGCACAACAACGCACGGCTAGGCAATGGACGGCAAGGCAAGGAAAGGGTAACGCAAGGGAAGTCACGGTCAGGCGAGGCAAGGCTACGGCACGACAACTCAAGGCTAGGAAATGCACGGATGGTAAGCAAAGAGTAACGGAAGGCAAGCAAGGCAAGGGAAAGCAAGGCAAGTCAAGAGTAAGGGAAGGAACGGCACGGCAAGGGGAAACAAGGCTAAGGCACGAAAACGCAAGCTGGGCAAAGCACGGCAAGGCAAGGAAAGGGTAACGCAAGGCAAGGCACGGTCAGGCAAGGCAAGGCTAATGCACGACAACGCAAGGCTAGGCAGTGCACGGCTAGGCAAGGAACGAGTAACGGAAGGAATGGAAGGCAAGGCAAAGCAAGGCAAGGCAAGTGTAACAAAAGGCACGGCACGGCAAGGGGAAACAAGGCTAAGGCACGACAACGCAAGCTAGGCAATGCACGGCAAGCCAAGGAAAGGGTAACGCAAGGCAAGGCAGGGTCAGGCGAGACAAGGCTAAGGCACGACAACGCAAGGCTAGGCAATGCACGGCAAGGCAAGTTAAGGGTAACGCAAGGGAAAGCACGGTGAGGAAAGGCAAGGCTAATGCACAACAACGCACGTCTAGGCAATGCACGGCAAGGCAAGGAAAGGGTAACACAAGGGAAGTCACGGTCAGGCGAGGCAAGGCTAAGGCACGACAACGCAAGGCTAGGCAATGCACGGCAAGGCAAGGAAAGAGTAACGGAATGTAAGGAATGCAAGGGAAAGCAAGGCAAGGCAAGAGTAACAGAAGGAACGGCACGGCTAGGGGAAACAAGGCTAAGGTACGACAACGCAAGCTAGGCAATGCACGAAAAGGCAAGGAAAGGGTAACGCAAGGCAAGGCACGGTCAGGAAATGCAAGGCTAATGCACGACAACGGAAGGCTAGGCAATGCACGGCAAGGCAAGGAAAGAGTAACGGAATGTAAGGAATGCAAGAGAAAGCAAGGCAAGGCAAGAGTAACGGAAGGAACGGCACGGCAAGGGGAAACAAGGCTAAGGCACGACAACGCAAGGCTAGGCAAAGCACGGCAAGGCAAGGAAAGGGTAACGCAAGGCAAGGCACGGTGAGGCATGGCAATGCTAATGCACGACAACGCACGGCTAGGCAAAGCAAGGCAAGGGAAGGAGAGGGTAACGCAAGGCCAGGCACGGTCACTCGAGGGAAGGCTAATGCACGACAACGCAAGGCTTAGCAGTGCACGGCTAGGCAAGGAAAGCGTAACAGAAGGAAAGGAAGGCAAGGCAAAACAATGCAAGGCAAGTGAAACAAAAGGCAAGGCACGGCAAGGGGAAACAAGGCTAAGGCACGACAACGCAAGCTAGGCAATGCACGGCAAGGCAAGGAAAGGGTAACGCACGGCACGGCAAGGGGAAACAAGGCTAAGGCACGACAACGCAAGCTAGGCAATGCACGGCAAGGCAAGGAAAGGGTAACGCAAGGCAAGGCAGGGTCAGGCGAGACAAGGCTAAGGCACGACAACGCAAGGCTAGGCAATGCACGGCAAGGCAAGGAAAGGGTAACGCAAGGGAAGGCACGGTGAGGAAAGGCAAGGCTAATGCACAACAACGCACGTCTAGGCAATGCACGGCAAGGAAAGGAAAGAGTAACGGAAGGCAAGGAAGGCAAGGGAAAGCAAGGCAAGGCAAGGGTAAGGGAAGGAACGGCACGGCAAGGGGAAACAAGGCTAAGGCACGACAACGCAAGCTAGGCAATGCACGGCAAGGCAAGGAAAGGGTAACGCAAGGCAAGGCACGATCAGGCGAGGCAAGGCTAATGCACGACAACGCAAGGCTAGGCAGTGCACGGCTAGGCAAGGAAAGAGTAACGGAAGGATAGGAAGGCAAGGCAAAGCAAGGCAAGGGAAGTGTAACAAACGGCACGGCACGGCAAGGGGAAACAAGGTAAGGCACGACAACGCAAGCTAGGCAATGCACGGCAAGGCAAGGAAAGGGTAACGCAAGGCAAGGCACGGTCAGTCGAGGCAAGGCTAATGCACGACAACGCAAGGCTTCGCAGTGTAAGGCTAGGCAAGGAAAGAGTAACAGAAGGAAAGGAAGGCATGGCAAAGCAATGCAAGGCAAGTGAAACAAAAGGCACGGCACGGCAAGGAGAAACAAGGGTAAGGCACGACAACGCAAGCTAGGCAATGCACGGCAAGGCAAGGAAAGGGTAACGTAAGGCAAGGCTCGGTGAGGCAAGGCAAGGCTAATGCACAACAACGCACGGCTAGGCAATGGACGGCAAGGCAAGGAAAGGGTAACGCAAGGGAAGTCACGGTCAGGCGAGGCAAGGCTACGGCACGACAACGCAAGGCTAGGCAATGCACGGATGGTAAGAAAAGAGTAACGGAAGGCAATGAAGGCAAGGGAAAGCAAGGCAAGTCAAGAGTAAGGGAAGGAACGGCACGGCAAGGGGAAACAAGGCTAAGGAACGACAACGCAAGCTGGGCAAAGCACGGCAAGGCAAGGAAAGGGTAACGCAAGGCAAGGCACGGTCAGGCAAGGCAAGGCTAATGCACGACAACGGAAGGCTAGGCAATGCACGGCAAGGCAAGGAAAGAGTAACGGAATGTAAGGAATGCAAGGGAAAGCAAGGCAAGGCAAGAGTAACGGAAGGAACGGCACGGCAAGGGGAAACAAGGCTAAGGCACGACAACGCAAGGCTTAGCAGTGCACGGCTAGGCAACGAAAGCGTAACAGAAGGAAAGGAAGGCAAGGCAAAGCAATGCAAGGCAAGTGAAACAAAAGGCAAGGCACGGCACGGGGAAACAAGGCTAAGGCACGACAACGAAAGCTAGGCAATGCACGGCAAGGTAAGGAAAGGGTAACGCAAGGCAAGGCAGGGTCAGGCGAGACAAGGCTAAGGCACGACAACGCAAGGCTAGGCAATGCACGGCAAGGCAAGGAAAGGGTAACGCAAGGGAAGGCACGGTGAGGAAAGGCAAGGCTAATGCACAACAACGCACGTCTAGGCAATGCACGGCAAGGCAAGGAAAGGGTAACGCAAGGGAAGTCACGGTCAGGCGAGGCAAGGCTAAGGCACGACAACGCAAGGCTAGGCAATGCACGGCAAGGCAAGGAAAGAGTAACGGAATGTAAGGAATGCAAGGGAAAGCAAGGCAAGGCAAGAGTAACAGAAGGAACGGCACGGCAAGGGGAAACAAGGCTAAGGCACGACAACGAAAGCTAGGCAATGCACGGCAAGGCAAGGAAAGGGTAACGCAAGGCAAGGCACGGTCAGGAAATGCAAGGCTAATGCACGACAACGCACGTCTAGGCAAAGCAAGGCAAGGGAAGGAGAGGGTAACGCAAGGCAAGGCACCGTCAAGCGAGGCAAGACTAAGGCACGACAACGCAAGGCTAGGCAATGCACGGCAAGGCAAGGAAAGGGTAACGCAAGGGAAGGCACGGTGAGGAAAGGCAAGGCTAATGCACAACAACGCACGTCTAGGCAATGCACGGCAAGGCAAGTAAAGGGTAACGCAAGGGAAGTCACGGTCAGTCGAGGCAAGGCTAAGGCACGACAACGCAAGGCTAGGCAATGCACGGCAAGGCAAGGAAAGAGTAACGGAATGTAAGGAATGCAAGTGAAAGCAAGGCAAGGCAAGAGTAACAGAAGGAACGGCACGGCAAGGGGAAACAAGGCTAAGGCACGACAACGCAAGCTAGGGAATGCACGGCAAGGCAAGGAAAGGGTAACGTAAGGCAAGGCACTGTGAGGCAAGGCAAGGCTAATGCACAACTACGCACGGCTAGGCAATGGACGGCAAGGCAAGGAAAGGGTAACGCAAGGGAAGTCACGGTCAGGCGAGGCAAGGCTACGGCACGACAACGCAAGGCTAGGCAGTGCACGGCTAGGCAAGGAACGAGTAACGGAAGGAATGGAAGGCAAGGCAAAGCAAGGCAAGGCAAGTGTAACAAAAGGCACGGCACGGCAAGGGGAAACAAGGCTAAGGCACGACAACGCAAGCTAGGCAATGCACGGCAAGGCAAGGAAAGGGTAACGCAAGGCAAGGCAGGGTCAGGCGAGACAAGGCTAAGGCACGACAACGCAAGGCTAGGCAATGCACGGCAAGGCAAGGAAAGGGTAACGCAAGGGAAGGCACGTTGAGGAAAGGCAAGGCTAATGCACAACAACGCACGTCTAGGCAATGCACGGCAAGGCAAGGAAAGGGTAACGCAAGGGAAGTCACGGTCAGGCGAGGCAAGGCTAAGGCACGACAACGCAAGGCTAGGCAATGCACGGCAAGGCAAGGAAAGAGTAACGGAATGTAAGGAATGCAAGGGAAAGCAAGGCAAGGCAAGAGTAACGGAAGGAACGGCACGGCAAGGGGAAACAAGGCTAAGGCACGACAACGCAAGGATAGGCAAAGCACGGCAAGGCAAGGAAAGGGTAACGCAAGGCAAGGCACGGTGAGGCTTGGCAAGGCTAATGCACGACAACGCACGGCTAGGCAAAGCAAGGCAAGGGAAGGAGAGGGTAACGCAAGGCCAGGCACGGTCACTCGAGGGAAGGCTAATGCACGACAACGCAAGGCTTAGCAGTGCACGGCTAGGCAAGGAAAGCGTAACAGAAGGAAAGGAAGGCAAGGCAAAGCAATGCAAGGCAAGTGAAACAAAAGGCAAGGCACGGCACGGGGAAACAAGGCTAAGGCACGACAACGCAAGCTAGGCAACGCACGGCACGGCAAGGAAAGGGTAACGCAAGGCAAGGCAGGGTCAGGCGAGACAAGGCTAAGGCACGACAACGCAAGGCTAGGCAATGCACGGCAAGGCAAGGAAAGGGTAACGCAAGGGAAGGCACAGTGAGGAAAGGCAAGGCTAATGCACAACAACGCACGTCTAGGCAATGCACGGCAAGGCAAGGAAAGGGTAACGCAAGGGAAGTCACGGTCAGGCGAGGCAAGGCTAAGGCACGACAACGCAAGGCTAGGCAATGCACGGCAAGGCAAGGAAAGAGTAACGGAATGTAAGGAATGCAAGGGAAAGCAAGGCAAGGCAAGAGTAACAGAAGGAACGGCACGGCAAGGGGAAACAAGGCTAAGGCACGACAACGCAAGCTAGGCAATGCACGGCAAGGCAAGGAAAGGGTAACGCAAGGCAAGGCACGGTCAGGAAATGCAAGGCTAATGCACGACAACGGAAGGCTAGGCAATGCACGGCAAGGCAAGGAAAGAGTAACGGAATGTAAGCAATGCAATGGAAAGCAAGGCAAGGCAAGAGTAACGGAAGGAACGGCACGGCAAGGGGAAACAAGGCTAAGGCACGACAACGCAAGGCTTAGCAGTGCACGGCTAGGCAACGAAAGCGTAACAGAAGGAAAGGAAGGCAAGGCAAAGCAATGCAAGGCAAGTGAAACAAAAGGCAAGGCACGGCACGGGGAAACAAGGCTAAGGCACGAAAACGCAAGCTAGGCAATGCACGGCAAGGCAAGGAAAGGGTAACGCAAGGCAAGGCAGGGTCAGGCGAGACAAGGCTAAGGCACGACAACGCAAGGCTAGGCAATGCACGGCAAGGCAAGGAAAGGGTAACGCAAGGGAAGGCACGGTGAGGAAAGGCAAGGCTAATGCACAACAGCGCACGTCTAGGCAATGCACGGCAAGGCAAGGAAAGGGTAACGCAAGGGAAGTCACGGTCAGGCGAGGCAAGGCAAAGGCACGACAACGCAAGGCTAGGCAATGCACGGCAAGGCAAGGAAAGAGTAACGGAATGTAAGGAATGCAAGGGAAAGCAAGGCAAGGCAAGAGTAACAGAAGGAACGCCACGGCAAGGGGAAACAAGGCTAAGGCACGACAACGCAAGCTAGGCAATGCTCGGCAAGGCAAGGAAAGGGTAACGCAAGGCAAGGCACGGTCAGGAAATGCAAGGCTAATGCACGACAACGGAAGGCTAGGCAATGCACGGCAAGGCAAGGAAAGAGTAACGGAATGTAAGGAATGCAAGGGAAAGCAAGGCAAGGCAAGAGTAACGGAAGGAACGGCACGGCAAGGGGAAACAAGGCTAAGGCACGACAACGCAAGGCTTAGCAGTGCACGGCTAGGCAACGAAAGCGTAACAGAAGGAAAGGAAGGCAAGGCAAAGCAATGCAAGGCAAGTGAAACAAAAGGCACGGCACGGTAAGGGGATAAAAGGGTATGGCACGACAACGCAAGCTAGGCAATGCACGGCAAGGCAAGGAAAGGGTAACGCAAGGCAAGGCACGGTCAGGCAAGGCAAGGCTAATGCACGACAACGCAAGGCTAGGCAGTGCACGGCTAGGCAAGGAACGAGTAACGGAAGGAATGGAAGGCAAGGCAAAGCAAGGCAAGGCAAGTGTAACAAAAGGCACGGCACGGCAAGGGGAAACAAGGCTAAGGCACGACAACGCAAGCTAGGCAATGCACGGCAAGGCAAGGAAAGGGTAACGCAAGGCAAGGCACGGTCAGGAAATGCAAGGCTAATGCACGACAACGGAAGGCTAGGCAATGCACGGCAAGGCAAGGAAAGAGTAACGGAATGTAAGGAATGCAAGAGAAAGCAAGGCAAGGCAAGAGTAACAGAAGGAACGGCACGGCAAGGGGAAACAAGGCTAAGGCACGACAACGCAAGGCTAGGCAAAGCACGGCAAGGCAAGGAAAGGGTAACGCAAGGCAAGGCACGGTGAGGCATGGCAATGCTAATGCACGACAACGCACGGCTAGGCAAAGCAAGGCAAGGGAAGGAGAGGGTAACGCAAGGCCAGGCACGGTCACTCGAGGGAAGGCTAAGGCACGACAACGCAAGGCTTAGCAGTGCACGGCTAGGCAAGGAAAGCGTAACAGAAGGAAAGGAAGGCAAGGCAAAGCAATGCAAGGCAAGTGAAACAAAAGGCAAGGCACGGCAAGGGGAAACAAGGCTAAGGCACGACAACGCAAGCTAGGCAATGCACGGCAAGGCAAGGAAAGGGTAACGCAAGGCAAGGCAGGGTCAGGCGAGACAAGGCTAAGGCACGACAACGCAAGGCTAGGCAATGCACGGCAAGGCAAGGAAAGGGTAACGCAAGGGAAGGCACGGTGAGGAAAGGCAAGGCTAATGCACAACAACGCACGTCTAGGCAATGCACGGCAAGGCAAGGAAAGAGTAACGGAAGGCAAGGAAGGCAAGGGAAAGCAAGGCAAGGCAAGGGTAAGGGAAGGAACGGCACGGCAAGGGGAAACAAGGCTAAGGCACGACAACGCAAGCTAGGCAATGCACGGCAAGGCAAGGAAAGGGTAACGCAAGGCAAGGCACGGTCAGGCGAGGCAAGGCTAATGCACGACAACGCAAGGCTAGGCAGTGCACGGCTAGGCAAGGAAAGAGTAACGGAAGGATAGGAAGGCAAGGCAAAGCAAGGCAAGGGAAGTGTAACAAACGGCACGGCACGGCAAGGGGAAACAAGGCTAAGGCACGACAACGCAAGCTAGGCAATGCACGGCAAGGCAAGGAGAGGGTAACGCAAGGCAAGGCACGGTCAGTCGAGGCAAGGCTAATGCACGACAACGCAAGGCTAGGCAGTGTACGGCTAGGCAAGGAAAGAGTAACAGAAGGAAAGGAAGGCAATGCACAACAACGCAGTCTAGGCAATGCAGGCAAAGCAATGCAAGGCAAGTGAAACAAAAGGCACGGCACGGCAAGGGGAAAAAAGGGTAAGGCACGACAACGCAAGCTAGGCAATGCACGGCAAGGCAAGGAAAGAGTAACGGAATGTAAGGAATGCAAGGGAAAGCAAGGCAAGGCAAGAGTAACAGAAGGAACGGCATGGCAAGGGGAAACAAGGCTAAGGCACGACAACGCAAGCTAGGCAATGCACGGCAAGGCAAGGAAAGGGTAACGCAAGGCAAGGCACGGTCAGGAAATGCAAGGCTAATGCACGACAACGGAAGGCTAGGCAATGCACGGCAAGGCAAGGAAAGAGTAACGGAATGTAAGGAATGCAAGAGAAAGCAAGGCAAGGCAAGAGTAACGGAAGGAACGGCACGGCAAGGGGAAACAAGGCTAAGGCACGACAACGCAAGGATAGGCAAAGCACGGCAAGGCAAGGAAAGGGTAACGCAAGGCAAGGCACGGTGAGGCTTGGCAAGGCTAATGCACGACAACGCACGGCTAGGCAAAGCAAGGCAAGGGAAGGAGAGGGTAACGCAAGGCCAGGCACGGTCACTCGAGGGAAGGCTAATGCACGACAACGCAAGGCTTAGCAGTGCACGGCTAGGCAAGGAAAGCGTAACAGAAGGAAAGGAAGGCAAGGCAAAGCAATGCAAGGCAAGTGAAACAAAAGGCAAGGCACGGCACGGGGAAACAAGGCTAAGGCACGACAACGCAAGCTAGGCAACGCACGGCACGGCAAGGAAAGGGTAACGCAAGGCAAGGCAGGGTCAGGCGAGACAAGGCTAAGGCACGACAACGCAAGGCTAGGCAATGCACGGCAAGGCAAGGAAAGGGTAACGCAAGGGAAGGCACAGTGAGGAAAGGCAAGGCTAATGCACAACAACGCACGTCTAGGCAATGCACGGCAAGGCAAGGAAAGGGTAACGCAAGGGAAGTCACGGTCAGGCGAGGCAAGGCTAAGGCACGACAACGCAAGGCTAGGCAATGCACGGCAAGGCAAGGAAAGAGTAACGGAATGTAAGGAATGCAAGGGAAAGCAAGGCAAGGCAAGAGTAACAGAAGGAACGGCACGGCAAGGGGAAACAAGGCTAAGGCACGACAACGCAAGCTAGGCAATGCACGGCAAGGCAAGGAAAGGGTAACGCAAGGCAAGGCACGGTCAGGAAATGCAAGGCTAATGCACGACAACGGAAGGCTAGGCAATGCACGGCAAGGCAAGGAAAGAGTAACGGAATGTAAGCAATGCAAGGGAAAGCAAGGCAAGGCAAGAGTAACGGAAGGAACGGCACGGCAAGGGGAAACAAGGCTAAGGCACGACAACGCAAGGCTTAGCAGTGCACGGCTAGGCAACGAAAGCGTAACAGAAGGAAAGGAAGGCAAGGCAAAGCAATGCAAGGCAAGTGAAACAAAAGGCAAGGCACGGCACGGGGAAACAAGGCTAAGGCACGAAAACGCAAGCTAGGCAATGCACGGCAAGGCAAGGAAAGGGTAACGCAAGGCAAGGCAGGGTCAGGCGAGACAAGGCTAAGGCACGACAACGCAAGGCTAGGCAATGCACGGCAAGGCAAGGAAAGGGTAACGCAAGGGAAGGCACGGTGAGGAAAGGCAAGGCTAATGCACAACAGCGCACGTCTAGGCAATGCACGGCAAGGCAAGGAAAGGGTAACGCAAGGGAAGTCACGGTCAGGCGAGGCAAGGCAAAGGCACGACAACGCAAGGCTAGGCAATGCACGGCAAGGCAAGGAAAGAGTAACGGAATGTAAGGAATGCAAGGGAAAGCAAGGCAAGGCAAGAGTAACAGAAGGAACGCCACGGCAAGGGGAAACAAGGCTAAGGCACGACAACGCAAGCTAGGCAATGCTCGGCAAGGCAAGGAAAGGGTAACGCAAGGCAAGGCACGGTCAGGAAATGCAAGGCTAATGCACGACAACGGAAGGCTAGGCAATGCACGGCAAGGCAAGGAAAGAGTAACGGAATGTAAGGAATGCAAGGGAAAGCAAGGCAAGGCAAGAGTAACGGAAGGAACGGCACGGCAAGGGGAAACAAGGCTAAGGCACGACAACGCAAGGCTTAGCAGTGCACGGCTAGGCAACGAAAGCGTAACAGAAGGAAAGGAATGCAAGGCGAAGCAATGCAAGGCAAGTGAAACAAAAGGCACGGCACGGTAAGGGGATAAAAGGGTATGGCACGACAACGCAAGCTAGGCAATGCACGGCAAGGCAAGGAAAGGGTAACGCAAGGCAAGGCACGGTCAGGCAAGGCAAGGCTAATGCACGACAACGGAAGGCTAGGCAGTGCACGGCTAGGCAAGGAACGAGTAACGGAAGGAATGGAAGGCAAGGCAAAGCAAGGCAAGGCAAGTGTAACAAAAGGCACGGCACGGCAAGGGGAAACAAGGCTAAGGCACGACAACGCAAGCTAGGCAATGCACGGCAAGGCAAGGAAAGGGTAACGCAAGGCAAGGCACGGTCAGGAAATGCAAGGCTAATGCACGACAACGGAAGGCTAGGCAATGCACGGCAAGGCAAGGAAAGAGTAACGGAATGTAAGGAATGCAAGAGAAAGCAAGGCAAGGCAAGAGTAACGGAAGGAACGGCACGGCAAGGGGAAACAAGGCTAAGGCACGACAACGCAAGGCTAGGCAAAGCACGGCAAGGCAAGGAAAGGGTAACGCAAGGCAAGGCACGGTGAGGCATGGCAATGCTAATGCACGACAACGCACGGCTAGGCAAAGCAAGGCAAGGGAAGGAGAGGGTAACGCAAGGCCAGGCACGGTCACTCGAGGGAAGGCTAATGCACGACAACGCAAGGCTTAGCAGTGCACGGCTAGGCAAGGAAAGCGTAACAGAAGGAAAGGAAGGCAAGGCAAAGCAATGCAAGGCAAGTGAAACAAAAGGCAAGGCACGGCAAGGGGAAACAAGGCTAAGGCACGACAACGCAAGCTAGGCAATGCACGGCAAGGCAAGGAAAGGGTAACGCAAGGCAAGGCAGGGTCAGGCGAGACAAGGCTAAGGCACGACAACGCAAGGCTAGGCAATGCACGGCAAGGCAAGGAAAGGGTAACGCAAGGGAAGGCACGGTGAGGAAAGGCAAGGCTAATGCACAACAACGCACGTCTAGGCAATGCACGGCAAGGCAAGGAAAGAGTAACGGAAGGCAAGGAAGGCAAGGGAAAGCAAGGCAAGGCAAGGGTAAGGGAAGGAACGGCACGGCAAGGGGAAACAAGGCTAAGGCACGACAACGCAAGCTAGGCAATGCACGGCAAGGCAAGGAAAGGGTAACGCAAGGCAAGGCACGATCAGGCGAGGCAAGGCTAATGCACGACAACGCAAGGCTAGGCAGTGCACGGCTAGGCAAGGAAAGAGTAACGGAAGGATAGGAAGGCAAGGCAAAGCAAGGCAAGGGAAGTGTAACAAACGGCACGGCACGGCAAGGGGAAACAAGGTAAGGCACGACAACGCAAGCTAGGCAATGCACGGCAAGGCAAGGAAAGGGTAACGCAAGGCAAGGCACGGTCAGTCGAGGCAAGGCTAATGCACGACAACGCAAGGCTTGGCAGTGTAAGGCTAGGCAAGGAAAGAGTAACAGAAGGAAGGGAAGGCAAGGCAAAGCAATGCAAGGCAAGTGAAACAAAAGGCACGGCACGGCAAGGAGAAACAAGGGTAAGGCACGACAACGCAAGCTAGGCAATGCACGGCAAGGCAAGGAAAGGGTAACGTAAGGCAAGGCACGGTGAGGCAAGGCAAGGCTAATGCACAACAACGCACGGCTAGGCAATGGACGGCAAGGCAAGGAAAGGGTAACGCAAGGGAAGTCACGGTCAGGCGAGGCAAGGCTACGGCACGACAACTCAAGGCTAGGAAATGCACGGATGGTAAGCAAAGAGTAACGGAAGGCAAGGAAGGCAAGGGAAAGCAAGGCAAGTCAAGAGTAAGGGAAGGAACGGCACGGCAAGGGGAAACAAGGCTAAGGCACGAAAACGCAAGCTGGGCAAAGCACGGCAAGGCAAGGAAAGGGTAACGCAAGGCAAGGCACGGTCAGGCAAGCTAAGGCTAATGCACGACAACGCAAGGCTAGGCAGTGCACGGCTAGGCAAGGAACGAGTAACGGAAGGAATGGAAGGCAAGGCAAAGCAAGGCAAGGCAAGTGTAACAAAAGGCACGGCACGGCAAGGGGAAACAAGGCTAAGGCACGACAACGCAAGCTAGGCAATGCACGGCAAGGCAAGGAAAGGGTAACGCAAGGCAAGGCAGGGTCAGGCGAGACAAGGCTAAGGCACGACAACGCAAGGCTAGGCAATGCACGGCAAGGCAAGTTAAGGGTAACGCAAGGGAAAGCACGGTGAGGAAAGGCAAGGCTAATGCACAACAACGCACGTCTAGGCAATGCACGGCAAGGCAAGGAAAGGGTAACACAAGGGAAGTCACGGTCAGGCGAGGCAAGGCTAAGGCACGACAACGCAAGGCTAGGCAATGCACGGCAAGGCAAGGAAAGAGTAACGGAATGTAAGGAATGCAAGGGAAAGCAAGGCAAGGCAAGAGTAACAGAAGGAACGGCACGGCTAGGGGAAACAAGGCTAAGGTACGACAACGCAAGCTAGGCAATGCACGAAAAGGCAAGGAAAGGGTAACGCAAGGCAAGGCACGGTCAGGAAATGCAAGGCTAATGCACGACAACGGAAGGCTAGGCAATGCACGGCAAGGCAAGGAAAGAGTAACGGAATGTAAGGAATGCAAGGGAAAGCAAGGCAAGGCAAGAGTAACGGAAGGAACGGCACGGCAACGGGAAACAAGGCTAAGGCACGACAACGCAAGGCTAGGCAAAGCACGGCAAGGCAAGGAAAGGGTAACTCAAGGCAAGGCACGGTGAGGCATGGCAAGGCTAATGCACGACAACGCACGGCTAGGCAAAGCAAGGCAAGGGAAGGAGAGGGTAACGCAAGGCCAGGCACGGTCAGTCGAGGGAAGGCTAATGCAGGACAACGCAAGGCTTAGCAGTGCACGGCTAGGCAAGGAAAGCGTAACAGAAGGAAAGGAAGGCAAGGCAAAGCAATGCAAGGCAAGTGAAACAAAAGGCACGGCACGGCATGGGGAAACAAGGATAAGGCACGACAACGCAAGCTAGGCAATGCACGGCAAGGCAAGGAAAGTGTAACGCAAGGCAAGGCACGGTCAGTCGAGGCAAGGCTAATGCACGACAACGGAAGGCTTGGCAGTGCACGGCTAGGGAAGGAAAGCGTAACAGAAGGAAAGGAAGGCAAGGCAAAGCAATGCAAGGCAAGTGAAACAAAAGGCACGGCACGGCAAGGGGAAAAAAGGGTAAGGCACGACAACGCAAGCTAGGCAATGCACGGCAAGGCAAGGAAAGGGTAACGTAAGGCAAGGCACGGTGAGGCAAGGCAAGGCTAATGCACAACAACGCACGGCTAGGCAATGGACGGCAAGGCAAGGAAAGGGTAACGCAAGGGAAGTCACGGTCAGGCGAGGCATGGCTACGGCACGACAACGCAAGGCTAGGCAATGCACGGATGGTAAGCAAAGAGTAACGGAAGGCAAGGAAGGCAAGGGAATGCAAGGCAAGTGAAGAGTAAGGGAAGGAACGGCAGGGCAAGGGGAAACAAGGCTAAGGCACGACAACGCAAGCTGGGCAAAGCACGGCAAGGCAAGGAAAGGGTAACGCAAGGCAAGGCAGGGTCAGGCGAGACAAGGCTAAGGCACGACAACGCAAGGCTAGGCAATGCACGGCAAGGCAAGGAAAGGGTAACGCAAGGGAAGGCACGGTGAGGAAAGGCAAGGCTAATGCACAACAACGCACGTCTAGGCAATGCACGGCAAGGCAAGGAAAGAGTAACGGAAGGCAAGGAAGGCAAGGGAAAGCAAGGCAAGGCAAGGGTAAGGGAAGGAACGGCACGGCAAGGGGAAACAAGGCTAAGGCACGACAACGCAAGCTAGGCAATGCACGGCAAGGCAAGGAAAGGGTAAAGCAAGGCAAGGCACGATCAGGCGAGGCAAGGCTAATGCACGACAACGCAAGGCTAGGCAGTGCACGGCTAGGCAAGGAAAGAGAAACGGAAGGATAGGAAGGCAAGGCAAAGCAAGGCAAGGGAAGTGTAACAAACGGCACGGCACGGCAAGGGGAAACAAGGTAAGGCACGACAACGCAAGCTAGGCAATGCACGGCAAGGCAAGGAAAGGGTAACGCAAGGCAAGGCACGGTCAGTCGAGGCAAGGCTAATGCACGACAACGCAAGGCTTGGCAGTGCACGGCTAGGCAAGGAACGAGTAACGGAAGGAATGGAAGGCAAGGCAAAGCAAGGCAAGGCAAGTGTAACAAAAGGCACGGCACGGCAAGGGGAAACAAGGCTAAGGCACGACAACGCAAGTTAGGCAATGCACGGCAAGGCAAGGAAAGGGTAACGCAAGGCAAGGCAGGGTCAGGCGAGACAAGGCTAAGGCACGACAACGCAAGGCTAGGCAATGCACGGCAAGGCAAGTTAAGGGTAACGCAAGGGAAGGCACGGTGAGGAAAGGCAAGGCTAATGCACAACAACGCACGTCTAGGCAATGCACGGCAAGGCAAGGAAAGGGTAACGGAATGTAAGGAATGCAAGGGAAAGCAAGGCAAGGCAAGAGTAACGGAAGGAACGGCACGGCAAGGGGAAACAAGGCTAAGGCACGATAACGCAAGGCTAGGCAAAGCACGGCAAGGCAAGGAAAGGGTAACGCAAGGCAAGGCACGGTGAGGCAAGGCAAGGCTAATGCACGACAACGCACGGCTAGGCAAAGCAAGGCAAGGGAAGGAGAGGGTAACGCAAGGCAAGGCACGGTCAAGCGAGGCAAGGCTAAGGCACGACAACACAAAGCTAGGCAATGCACGGCAAGGCAAGGAAAGGGTAACGCAAGGGAAGGCACGGTGAGGAAAGGCAAGGCTAATGCACAACAACGCACGTCTAGGCAATGCACGGCAAGGCAAGGAAAGGGTAACGCAAGGGAAGTCACGGTCAGGCGAGGCAAGGCTAAGGCACGACAACGCAAGGCCAGGCAATGCACGGCAAGGCAAGGAAAGAGTAACGGAATGTAAGGAATGCAAGGGAAAGCAAGGCAAGGCAAGAGTAACAGAAGGAACGGCACGGCAAGGGGAAACAAGGCTAAGGCACGACAACGCAAGCTAGGGAATGCACGGCAAGGCAGGGAAAGGGTAACGTAAGGCAAGGCACTGTGAGGCAAGGCAAGGCTAATGCACAACAACGCACGGCTAGGCAATGGACGGCAAGGCAAGGAAAGGGTAACGCAAGGGAAGTCACGGTCAGGCGAGGCAAGGCTACGGCACGACAACGCAAGGCTAGGCAGTGCACGGCTAGGCAAGGAACGAGTAACGGAAGGAATGGAAGGCAAGGCAAAGCAAGGCAAGGCAAGTGTAACAAAAGGCACGGCACGGCAAGGGGAAACAAGGCTAAGGCACGACAACGCAAGCTAGGCAATGCACGGCAAGGCAAGGAAAGGGTAACGCAAGGCAAGGCAGGGTCAGGCGAGACAAGGCTAAGGCACGACAACGCAAGGCTAGGCAATGCACGGCAAGGCAAGGAAAGGGTAACGCAAGGGAAGGCACGTTGAGGAAAGGCAAGGCTAATGCACAACAACGCACGTCTAGGCAATGCACGGCAAGGCAAGGAAAGGGTAACGCAAGGGAAGTCACGGTCAGGCGAGGCAAGGCTAAGGCACGACAACGCAAGGCTAGGCAATGCACGGTAAGGCAAGGAAAGAGTAACGGAATGTAAGGAATGCAAGGGAAAGCAAGGCAAGTCAAGAGTAACAGAAGGAACGGCACGGCAAGGGGAAACAAGGCTAAGGCACGACAACGCAAGCTAGGCAATGCACGGCAAGGCAAGGAAAGGGTAACGCAAGGCAAGGCACGGTCAGGAAATGCAAGGCTAATGCACGACAACGGAAGGCTAGGCAATGCACGGCAAGGCAAGGAAAGAGTAACGGAATGTAAGGAATGCAAGGGAAAGCAAGGCAAGGCAAGAGTAACGGAAGGAACGGCACGGCAAGGGGAAACAAGGCTAAGGCACGACAACGCAAGGCTTAGCAGTGCACGGCTAGGCAACGAAAGCGTAACAGAAGGAAAGGAAGGCAAGGCAAAGCAATGCAAGGCAAGTGAAACAAAAGGCACGGCAGGGTAAGGGGATAAAAGGGTATGGCACGACAACGCAAGCTAGGCAATGCACGGCAAGGCAAGGAAAGGGTAACGCAAGGCAAGGCACGGTCAGAGAAGGCAAGGCTAATGCACGACAACGCAAGGCTAGGCAATGCACGGTAAGGCAAGGAAAGAGTAACGGAAGGCAAGGAAGGCAAGGGAAAGCAAGGCAAGTCAAGAGTAAGGGAAGGAACGGCACGGCAAGGGGAAACAAGGCTAAGGCACGACAACGCACGCTGGGCAAAGCACGGCAAGGCAAGGAAAGGGTAACGCAAGGCAAGGCACGGTCAGGCAAGGCAAGGCTAATGCACGACAACGCAAGGCTAGGCAGTGCACGGCTAGGCAAGGAACGAGTAACGGAAGGAATGGAAGGCAAGGCAAAGCAAGGCAAGGCAAGTGTAACAAAAGGCAAGGCACGCAAGGGGAAACAAGGCTATGGCACGACAACGCAAGCTAGGCAATGCACGGCAAGGCAAGGAAAGGGTAACGCAAGGCAAGGCAGGGTCAGGCGAGACAAAGCTAAGGCACGACAACGCAAGGCTAGGCAATGCACGGCAAGGCAAGGAAAGGGTAACGCAAGGGAAGGCACGTTGAGGAAAGGCAAGGCTAATGGACAACAACGCACGTCTAGGCAATGCACGGCAAGGCAAGGAAAGGGTAACGCAAGGGAAGTCACGGTCAGGCGAGGCAAGGCTAAGGCACGACAACGCAAGGCTAGGCAATGCACGGCAAGGCAAGGAAAGAGTAACGGAATGTAAGGAATGCAAGGGAAAGCAAGGCAAGGCAAGAGTAACGGAAGGAACGGCACGGCAAGGGGAAACAAGGCTAAGGCACGACAACGCAAGGCTAGGCAAAGCACGGCAAGGCAAGGAAAGGGTAACGCAAGGCAAGGCACGGTGAGGCATGGCAAGGCTAATGCACGACAACGCACGGCTAGGCAAAGCAAGGCCAGGGAAGGAGAGGGTAACGCAAGGCCAGGCACGGTCACTCGAGGGAAGGCTAATGCACGACAACGCAAGGCTTAGCAGTGCACGGCTAGGCAAGGAAAGCGTAACAGAAGGAAAGGAAGGCAAGGCAAAGCAATGCAAGGCAAGTGAAACAAAAGGCAAGGCACGGCAAGGGGAAACAAGGCTAAGGCACGACAACGCAAGCTAGGCAATGCACGGCAAGGCAAGGAAAGGGTAACGCAAGGCAAGGCACGATCAGGCGAGGCAAGGCTAATGCACGACAACGCAAGGCTAGGCAGTGCACGGCTAGGCAAGGAAAGAGAAACGGAAGGATAGGAAGGCAAGGCAAAGCAAGGCAAGGGAAGTGTAACAAACGGCACGGCACGGCAAGGGGAAACAAGGTAAGGCACGACAACGCAAGCTAGGCAATGCACGGCAAGGCAAGGAAAGGGTAACGCAAGGCAAGGCACGGTCAGTCGAGGCAAGGCTAATGCACGACAACGCAAGGCTTGGCAGTGCACGGCTAGGCAAGGAACGAGTAACGGAAGGAATGGAAGGCAAGGCAAAGCAAGGCAAGGCAAGTGTAACAAAAGGCACGGCACGGCAAGGGGAAACAAGGCTAAGGCACGACAACGCAAGTTAGGCAATGCACGGCAAGGCAAGGAAAGGGTAACGCAAGGCAAGGCAGGGTCAGGCGAGACAAGGCTAAGGCACGACAACGCAAGGCTAGGCAATGCACGGCAAGGCAAGTTAAGGGTAACGCAAGGGAAGGCACGGTGAGGAAAGGCAAGGCTAATGCACAACAACGCACGTCTAGGCAATGCACGGCAAGGCAAGGAAAGGGTAACGGAATGTAAGGAATGCAAGGGAAAGCAAGGCAAGGCAAGAGTAACGGAAGGAACGGCACGGCAAGGGGAAACAAGGCTAAGGCACGATAACGCAAGGCTAGGCAAAGCACGGCAAGGCAAGGAAAGGGTAACGCAAGGCAAGGCACGGTGAGGCAAGGCAAGGCTAATGCACGACAACGCACGGCTAGGCAAAGCAAGGCAAGGGAAGGAGAGGGTAACGCAAGGCAAGGAACGCTCAAGCGAGGCAAGGCTAAGGCACGACAACACAAAGCTAGGCAATGCACGGCAAGGCAAGGAAAGGGTAACGCAAGGGAAGGCACGGTGAGGAAAGGCAAGGCTAATGCACAACAACGCACGTCTAGGCAATGCACGGCAAGGCAAGGAAAGGGTAACGCAAGGGAAGTCACGGTCAGGCGAGGCAAGGCTAAGGCACGACAACGCAAGGCCAGGCAATGCACGGCAAGGCAAGGAAAGAGTAACGGAATGTAAGGAATGCAAGGGAAAGCAAGGCAAGGCAAGAGTAACAGAAGGAACGGCACGGCAAGGGGAAACAAGGCTAAGGCACGACAACGCAAGCTAGGGAATGCACGGCAAGGCAAGGAAAGGGTAACGTAAGGCAAGGCACTGTGAGGCAAGGCAAGGCTAATGCACAACAACGCACGGCTAGGCAATGGACGGCAAGGCAAGGAAAGGGTAACGCAAGGGAAGTCACGGTCAGGCGAGGCAAGGCTACGGCACGACAACGCAAGGCTAGGCAGTGCACGGCTAGGCAAGGAACGAGTAACGGAAGGAATGGAAGGCAAGGCAAAGCAAGGCAAGGCAAGTGTAACAAAAGGCACGGCACGGCAAGGGGAAACAAGGCTAAGGCACGACAACGCAAGCTAGGCAATGCACGGCAAGGCAAGGAAAGGGTAACGCAAGGCAAGGCAGGGTCAGGCGAGACAAGGCTAAGGCACGACAACGCAAGGCTAGGCAATGCACGGCAAGGCAAGGAAAGGGTAACGCAAGGGAAGGCACGTTGAGGAAAGGCAAGGCTAATGCACAACAACGCACGTCTAGGCAATGCACGGCAAGGCAAGGAAAGGGTAACGCAAGGGAAGTCACGGTCAGGCGAGGCAAGGCTAAGGCACGACAACGCAAGGCTAGGCAATGCACGGTAAGGCAAGGAAAGAGTAACGGAATGTAAGGAATGCAAGGGAAAGCAAGGCAAGTCAAGAGTAACAGAAGGAACGGCACGGCAAGGGGAAACAAGGCTAAGGCACGACAACGCAAGCTAGGCAATGCACGGCAAGGCAAGGAAAGGGTAACGCAAGGCAAGGCACGGTCAGGAAATGCAAGGCTAATGCACGACAACGGAAGGCTAGGCAATGCACGGCAAGGCAAGGAAAGAGTAACGGAATGTAAGGAATGCAAGAGAAAGCAAGGCAAGGCAAGAGTAACGGAAGGAACGGCACGGCAAGGGGAAACAAGGCTAAGGCACGACAACGCAAGGCTAGGCAAAGCACGGCAAGGCAAGGAAAGGGTAACGCAAGGCAAGGCACGGTGAGGCATGGCAAGGCTAATGCACGACAACGCACGGCTAGGCAAAGCAAGGCAAGGGAAGGAGAGGGTAACGCAAGGCCAAGCACGGTCACTCGAGGGAAGGCTAATGCACGACAACGCAAGGCTTAGCAGTGCACGGCTAGGCAAGGAAAGCGTAACAGAAGGAAAGGAAGGCAAGGCAAAGCAATGCAAGGCAAGTGAAACAAAAGGCAAGGCACGGCAAGGGGAAACAAGGCTAAGGCACGACAACGCAAGCTAGGCAATGCACGGCAAGGCAAGGAAAGGGTAACGCAAGGCAAGGCAGGGTCAGGCGAGACAAGGCTAAGGCACGACAACGCAAGGCTAGGCAATGCACGGCAAGGCAAGGAAAGGGTAACGCAAGGGAAGGCACGGTGAGGAAAGGCAAGGCTAATGCACAACAACGCACGTCTAGGCAATGCACGGCAAGGCAAGGAAAGGGTAACGCAAGGGAAGTCACGGTCAGGCGAGGCAAGGCTAAGGCACGACAACGCAAGGCTAGGCAATGCATGGCAAGGCAAGGAAAGAGTAACGGAATGTAAGGAATGCAAGGGAAAGCAAGGCAAGGCAAGAGTAACAGAAGGAACGGCACGGCAAGGGGAAACAAGGCTAAGGCACGACAACGCAAGCTAGGCAATGCACGGCAAGGCAAGGAAAGGGTAACGCAAGGCAAGGCACGGTCAGGAAATGCAAGGCTAATGCACGACAACGGAAGGCTAGGCAATGCACGGCAAGGCAAGGAAAGAGTAACGGAATGTAAGGAATGCAAGGGAAAGCAAGGCAAGGCAAGAGTAACGGAAGGAACGGCACGGCAAGGGGAAACAAGGCTAAGGCACGACAACGCAAGGCTTAGCAGTGCACGGCTAGGCAACGAAAGCGTAACAGAAGGAAAGGAAGGCAAGGCAAAGCAATGCAAGGAAAGTGAAACAAAAGGCACGGCACGGTAAGTGGATAAAAGGGTATGGCACGACAACGCAAGCTAGGCAATGCACGGCAAGGCAAGGAAAGGGTAACGCAAGGCAAGGCACGGTCAGAGAAGGCAAGGCTAATGCACGACAACGCAAGGCTAGGCAATGCACGGTAAGGCAAGGAAAGAGTAACGGAAGGCAAGGAAGGCAAGGGAAAGCAAGGCAAGTCAAGAGTAAGGGAAGGAACGGCACGGCAAGGGGAAACAAGGCTAAGGCACGACAACGCAAGCTGGGCAAAGCACGGCAAGGCAAGGAAAGGGTAACGCAAGGCAAGGCAGGGTCAGGCAAGGCAAGGCTAATGCACGACAACGCAAGGCTAGGCAGTGCACGGCTAGGCAAGGAACGAGTAACGGAAGGAATGGAAGGCAAGGCAAAGCAAGGCAAGGCAAGTGTAACAAAAGGCACGGCACGGCAAGGGGAAACAAGGCTAAGGCACGACAACGCAAGCTAGGCAATGCACGGCAAGGCAAGGAAAGGGTAACGCAAGGCAAGGCAGGGTCAGGCGAGACAAAGCTAAGGCACGACAACGCAAGGCTAGGCAATGCACGGCAAGGCAAGGAAAGGGTAACGCAAGGGAAGGCACGTTGAGGAAAGGCAAGGCTAATGCACAACAACGCACGTCTAGGCAATGCACGGCAAGGCAAGGAAAGGGTAACGCAAGGGAAGTCACGGTCAGGCGAGGCAAGGCTAAGGCACGACAACGCAAGGCTAGGCAATGCATGGCAAGGCAAGGAAAGAGTAACGGAATGTAAGGAATGCAAGGGAAAGCAAGGCAAGGCAAGAGTAACGGAAGGAACGGCACGGCAAGGGGAAACAAGGCTAAGGCACGACAACGCAAGGCTTAGCAGTGCACGGCTAGGCAACGAAAGCGTAACAGAAGGAAAGGAAGGCAAGGCAAAGCAATGCAAGGCAAGTGAAACAAAAGGCACGGCAGGGTAAGGGGATAAAAGGGTATGGCACGACAACGCAAGCTAGGCAATGCACGGCAAGGCAAGGAAAGGGTAACGCAAGGCAAGGCACGGTCAGAGAAGGCAAGGCTAATGCACGACAACGCAAGGCTAGGCAATGCACGGTAAGGCAAGGAAAGAGTAACGGAAGGCAAGGAAGGCAAGGGAAAGCAAGGCAAGTCAAGAGTAAGGGAAGGAACGGCACGGCAAGGGGAAACAAGGCTAAGGCACGACAACGCACGCTGGGCAAAGCACGGCAAGGCAAGGAAAGGGTAACGCAAGGCAAGGCACGGTCAGGCAAGGCAAGGCTAATGCACGACAACGCAAGGCTAGGCAGTGCACGGCTAGGCAAGGAACGAGTAACGGAAGGAATGGAAGGCAAGGCAAAGCAAGGCAAGGCAAGTGTAACAAAAGGCACGGCACGGCAAGGGGAAACAAGGCTATGGCACGACAACGCAAGCTAGGCAATGCACGGCAAGGCAAGGAAAGGGTAACGCAAGGCAAGGCAGGGTCAGGCGAGACAAAGCTAAGGCACGACAACGCAAGGCTAGGCAATGCACGGCAAGGCAAGGAAAGGGTAACGCAAGGGAAGGCACGTTGAAGAAAGGCAAGGCTAATGCACAACAACGCACGTCTAGGAAATGCACGGCAAGGCAAGGAAAGGGTAACGCAAGGGAAGTCACGGTCAGGCGAGGCAAGGCTAAGGCACGACAACGCAAGGCTAGGCAATGCACGGCAAGGCAAGGAAAGAGTAACGGAATGTAAGGAATGCAAGGGAAAGCAAGGCAAGGCAAGAGTAACAGAAGGAACGGCATGGCAAGGGGAAACAAGGCTAAAGCACGACAACGCAAGCTAGGCAATGCACGGCAAGGCAAGGAAAGGGGAACGCAAGGCAAGGCACGGTCAGGAAATGCAAGGCTAATGCACGACAACGGAAGGCTAGGCAATGCACGGCAAGGCAAGGAAAGAGTAACGGAATGTAAGGAATGCAAGAGAAAGCAAGGCAAGGCAAGAGTAACGGAAGGAACGGCACGGCAAGGGGAAACAAGGCTAAGGCACGACAACGCAAGGCTAGGCAAAGCACGGCAAGGCAAGGAAAGGGTAACGAAAGGCAAGGCACGGTGAGGCATGGCAAGGCTAATGCACGACAACGCACGGCTAGGCAAAGCAAGGCAAGGGAAGGAGAGGGTAACGCAAGGCCAGGCACGGTCACTCGAGGGAAGGCTAATGCACGACAACGCAAGGCTTAGCAGTGCACGGCTAGGCAAGGAAAGCGTAACAGAAGGAAAGGAAGGCAAGGCAAAGCAATGCAAGGCAAGTGAAACAAAAGGCAAGGCACGGCAAGGGGAAACAAGGCTAAGGCACGACAACGCAAGCTAGGCAATGCACGGCAAGGCAAGGAAAGGGTAACGCAAGGCAAGGCAGGGTCAGGCGAGACAAGGCTAAGGCACGACAACGCAAGGCTAGGCAATGCACGGCAAGGCAAGGAAAGGGTAACGCAAGGGAAGGCACGGTGAGGAAAGGCAAGGCTAATGCACAACAACGCACGTCTAGGCAATGCACGGCAAGGCAAGGAAAGAGTAACGGAAGGCAAGGCAGGGTCAGGCGAGACAAGGCTAAGGCACGACAACGCAAGGCTAGGCAATGCACGGCAAGGCAAGGAAAGGGTAACGCAAGGCAAGGCACGGTCAGAGAATGCAAGGCTAATGCAAGACAACGCAAGGCTAGGCAATGCACGGTAAGGCAAGGAAAGAGTAACGGAAGGCAAGGAAGGCAAGGCAAAGCAAGGCAAGGCAAGGGTAAGGGAAGGAACGGCACGGCAAGGGGAAACAAGGCTAAGGCACGACAACGCAAGCTAGGCAATGCACGGCAAGGCAAGGAAAGGGTAACGCAAGGCAAGGCACGATCAGGCGAGGCAAGGCTAATGCACGACAACGCAAGGCTAGGCAGTGCACGGCTAGGCAAGGAAAGAGAAACGGAAGGATAGGAAGGCAAGGCAAAGCAAGGCAAGGGAAGTGTAACAAACGGCACGGCACGGCAAGGGGAAACAAGGTAAGGCACGACAACGCAAGCTAGGCAATGCACGGCAAGGCAAGGAAAGGGTAACGCAAGGCAAGGCACGGTCAGTCGAGGCAAGGCTGATGCACGACAACGCAAGGCTTGGCAGTGCACGGCTAGGCAAGGAACGAGTAACGGAAGGAATGGAAGGCAAGGCAAAGCAAGGCAAGGCAAGTGTAACAAAAGGCACGGCACGGCAAGGGGAAACAAGGCTAAGGCACGACAACGCAAGCTAGGCAATGCACGGCAAGGCAAGGAAAGGGTAACGCAAGGCAAGGCAGGGTCAGGCGAGACAAGGCTAAGGCACGACAACGCAAGGCTAGGCAATGCACGGCAAGGCAAGTTAAGGGTAACGCAAGGGAAGGCACGGTGAGGAAAGGCAAGGCTAATGCACAACAACGCACGTCTAGGCAATGCACGGCAAGGCAAGGAAAGGGTAACGGAATGTAAGGAATGCAAGGGAAAGCAAGGCAAGGCAAGAGTAACGGAAGGAACGGCACGGCAAGGGGAAACAAGGCTAAGGCACGATAACGCAAGGCTAGGCAAAGCACGGCAAGGCAAGTAAAGGGTAACGCAAGGCAAGGCACGGTGAGGCAAGGCAAGGCTAATGCACGACAACGCACGGCTAGGCAAAGCAAGGCAAGGGAAGGAGAGGGTAACGCAAGGCAAGGCACGGTCAAGCGAGGCAAGGCTAAGGCACGACAACACAAAGCTAGGCAATGCACGGCAAGGCAAGGAAAGGGTAACGCAAGGGAAGGCACGGTGAGGAAAGGCAAGGCTAATGCACAACAACGCACGTCTAGGCAATGCACGGCAAGGCAAGGAAAGGGTAACGCAAGGGAAGTCACGGTCAGGCGAGGCAAGGCTAAGGCACGACAACGCAAGGCCAGGCAATGCACGGCAAGGCAAGGAAAGAGTAACGGAATGTAAGGAATGCAAGGGAAAGCAAGGCAAGGCAAGAGTAACAGAAGGAACGGCACGGCAAGGGGAAACAAGGCTAAGGCACGACAACGCAAGCTAGGGAATGCACGGCAAGGCAAGGAAAGGGTAACGTAAGGCAAGGCACTGTGAGGCAAGGCAAGGCTAATGCACAACAACGCACGGCTAGGCAATGGACGGCAAGGCAAGGAAAGGGTAACGCAAGGGAAGTCACGGTCAGGCGAGGCAAGGCTACGGCACGACAACGCAAGGCTAGGCAGTGCACGGCTAGGCAAGGAACGAGTAACGGAAGGAATGGAAGGCAAGGCAAAGCAAGGCAAGGCAAGTGTAACAAAAGGCACGGCACGGCAAGGGGAAACAAGGCTAAGGCACGACAACGCAAGCTAGGCAATGCACGGCAAGGCAAGGAAAGGGTAACGCAAGGCAAGGCAGGGTCAGGCGAGACAAGGCTAAGGCACGACAACGCAAGGCTAGGCAATGCACGGCAAGGCAAGGAAAGGGTAACGCAAGGGAAGGCACGTTGAGGAAAGGCAAGGCTAATGCACAACAACGCACGTCTAGGCAATGCACGGCAAGGCAAGGAAAGGGTAACGCAAGGGAAGTCACGGTCAGGCGAGGCAAGGCTAAGGCACGACAACGCAAGGCTAGGCAATGCACGGTAAGGCAAGGAAAGAGTAACGGAATGTAAGGAATGCAAGGGAAAGCAAGGCAAGGCAAGAGTAACAGAAGGAACGGCACGGCAAGGGGAAACAAGGCTAAGGCACGACAACGCAAGCTAGGCAATGCACGGCAAGGCAAGGAAAGGGTAACGCAAGGCAAGGCACGGTCAGGAAATGCAAGGCTAATGCACGACAACGGAAGGCTAGGCAATGCACGGCAAGGCAAGGAAAGAGTAACGGAATGTAAGGAATGCAAGAGATAGCAAGGCAAGGCAAGAGTAACGGAAGGAACGGCACGGCAAGGGGAAACAAGGCTAAGGCACGACAACGCAAGGCTAGGCAAAGCACGGCAAGGCAAGGAAAGGGTAACGCAAGGCAAGGCACGGTGAGGCATGGCAAGGCTAATGCACGACAACGCACGGCTAGGCAAAGCAAGGCAAGGGAAGGAGAGGGTAACGCAAGGCCAAGCACGGTCACTCGAGGGAAGGCTAATGCACGACAACGCAAGGCTTAGCAGTGCACGGCTAGGCAAGGAAAGCGTAACAGAAGGAAAGGAAGGCAAGGCAAAGCAATGCAAGGCAAGTGAAACAAAAGGCAAGGCACGGCAAGGGGAAACAAGGCTAAGGCACGACAACGCAAGCTAGGCAATGCACGGCAAGGCAAGGAAAGGGTAACGCAAGGCAAGGCAGGGTCAGGCGAGACAAGGCTAAGGCACGACAACGCAAGGCTAGGCAATGCACGGCAAGGCAAGGAAAGGGTAACGCAAGGGAAGGCACGGTGAGGAAAGGCAAGGCTAATGCACAACAACGCACGTCTAGGCAATGCACGGCAAGGCAAGGAAAGGGTAACGCAAGGGAAGTCACGGTCAGGCGAGGCAAGGCTAAGGCACGACAACGCAAGGCTAGGCAATGCATGGCAAGGCAAGGAAAGAGTAACGGAATGTAAGGAATGCAAGGGAAAGCAAGGCAAGGCAAGAGTAACAGAAGGAACGGCACGGCAAGGGGAAACAAGGCTAAGGCACGACAACGCAAGCTAGGCAATGCACGGCAAGGCAAGGAAAGGGTAACGCAAGGCAAGGCACGGTCAGGAAATGCAAGGCTAATGCACGACAACGGAAGGCTAGGCAATGCACGGCAAGGCAAGGAAAGAGTAACGGAATGTAAGGAATGCAAGGGAAAGCAAGGCAAGGCAAGAGTAACGGAAGGAACGGCACGGCAAGGGGAAACAAGGCTAAGGCACGACAACGCAAGGCTTAGCAGTGCACGGCTAGGCAACGAAAGCGTAACAGAAGGAAAGGAAGGCAAGGCAAAGCAATGCAAGGAAAGTGAAACAAAAGGCACGGCACGGTAAGTGGATAAAAGGGTATGGCACGACAACGCAAGCTAGGCAATGCACGGCAAGGCAAGGAAAGGGTAACGCAAGGCAAGGCACGGTCAGAGAAGGCAAGGCTAATGCACGACAACGCAAGGCTAGGCAATGCACGGTAAGGCAAGGAAAGAGTAACGGAAGGCAAGTAAGGCAAGGGAAAGCAAGGCAAGTCAAGAGTAAGGGAAGGAACGGCACGGCAAGGGGAAACAAGGCTAAGGCACGACAACGCAAGCTGGGCAAAGCACGGCAAGGCAAGGAAAGGGTAACGCAAGGCAAGGCAGGGTCAGGCAAGGCAAGGCTAATGCACGACAACGCAAGGCTAGGCAGTGCACGGCTAGGCAAGGAACGAGTAACGGAAGGAATGGAAGGCAAGGCAAAGCAAGGCAAGGCAAGTGTAACAAAAGGCACGGCACGGCAAGGGGAAACAAGGCTAAGGCACGACAACGCAAGCTAGGCAATGCACGGCAAGGCAAGGAAAGGGTAACGCAAGGCAAGGCAGGGTCAGGCGAGACAAAGCTAAGGCACGACAACGCAAGGCTAGGCAATGCACGGCAAGGCAAGGAAAGGGTAACGCAAGGGAAGTCACGGTCAGGGGAGGCAAGGCTAAGGCACGACAACGCAAGGCTAGGCAATGCACGGCAAGGCAAGGAAAGAGTAACGGAATGTAAGGAATGCAAGGGAAAGCAAGGCAAGGCAAGAGTAACAGAAGGAACGGCATGGCAAGGGGAAACAAGGCTAAGGCACGACAACGCAAGCTAGGCAATGCACGGCAAGGCAAGGAAAGGGTAACGCAAGGCAAGGCACGGTCAGGAAATGCAAGGCTAATGCACGACAACGGAAGGCTAGGCAATGCACGGCAAGGCAAGGAAAGAGTAACGGAATGTAAGGAATGCAAGAGAAAGCAAGGCAAGGCAAGAGTAACGGAAGGAACGGCACGGCAAGTGGAAACAAGGCAGGGTCAGGCGAGACAAAGCTAAGGCACGACAACGCAAGGCTAGGCAATGCACGGCAAGGCAAGGAAAGGGTAACTCAAGGCAAGGCACGGTGAGGCATGGCAAGGCTAATGCACGACAACGCACGGCTAGGCAAAGCAAGGCAAGGGAAGGAGAGGGTAACGCAAGGCCAGACACGGTCACTCGAGGGAAGGCTAATGCACGACAACGCAAGGCTTAGCAGTGCACGGCTAGGCAAGGAAAGCGTAACAGAAGGAAAGGAAGGCAAGGCAAAGCAATGCAAGGCAAGTGAAACAAAAGGCAAGGCACGGCAAGGGGAAACAAGGCTAAGGCACGACAACGCAAGCTAGGCAATGCACGGCAAGGCAAGGAAAGGGTAACGCAAGGCAAGGCAGGGTCAGGCGAGACAAGGCTAAGGCACGACAACGCAAGGCTAGGCAATGCACGGCAAGGCAAGGAAAGGGTAACGCAAGGGAAGGCACGGTGAGGAAAGGCAAGGCTAATGCACAACAACGCACGTCTAGGCAATGCACGGCAAGGCAAGGAAAGAGTAACGGAAGGCAAGGAAGGCAAGGGAAAGCAAGGCAAGGCAAGGGTAAGGGAAGGAACGGCACCGCAAGGGGAAACAAGGCTAAGGCACGACAACGCAAGCTAGGCAATGCACGGCAAGGCAAGGAAAGGGTAACGCAAGGCAAGGCACGATCAGGCGAAGCAAGGCTAATGCACGACAACGCAAGGCTAGGCAGTGCACGGCTAGGCAAGGAAAGAGTAACGGAAGGATAGGAAGGCAAGGCAAAGCAATGCAAGGCAAGTGAAACAAAAGGCACGGCACGGCATGGGGAAACAAGGATAAGGCACGACAACGCAAGCTAGGCAATGCACGGCAAGGCAAGGAAAGTGTAACGCAAGGCAAGGCACGGTCAGTCGAGGCAAGGCTAATGCACGACAACGCAAGGCTTGGCAGTGCACGGCTAGGGAAGGAAAGCGTAACAGAAGGAAAGGAAGGCAAGGCAATGCAATGCAAGGCAAGTGAAACAAAAGGCACGGCACGGCAAGGGGAAAAAAGGGTAAGGCACGACAACGCAAGCTAGGCAATGCACGGCAAGGCAAGGAAAGGGTAACGTAAGGGAAGGCACGGTGAGGCAAGGCAAGGCTAATGCACAACAACGCACGGCTAGGCAATGGACGGCAAGGCAAGGAAAGGGTAACGCAAGGGAAGTCACGGTCAGGCGAGGCATGGCTACGGCACGACAACGCAAGGCTAGGCAATGCACGGATGGTAAGCAAAGAGTAACGGAAGGCAAGGAAGGCAAGGGAATGCAAGGCAAGTGAAGAGTAAGGGAAGGAACGGCAGGGCAAGGGGAAACAAGGCTAAGGCACGACAACGCAAGCGGGGCAAAGCACGGCAAGGCAAGGAAAGGGTAACGCAAGGCAAGGCACGGTCAGGCAAGGCAAGGTTAATGCACGACAACGCAAGGCTAGGCAGTGCACGGCTAGGCAAGGAACGAGTAACGGAAGGAATGGAAGGCAAGGCAAAGCAAGGCAAGGCAAGTGTAAAAAAAGGCACGGCACGGCAAGGGGAAACAAGGCTAAGGCACGACAACGCAAGCTAGGCAATGCACGGCAAGGCAAGGAAAGGGTAACGCAAGGCAAGGCAGGGTCAGGCGAGACAAGGCTATGGCACGACAACGCAAGGCTAGGCAATGCACGGCAAGGCAAGGAAAGGGTAACGCAAGGCAAGGCACGGTGAGGAAAGGCAAGGCTAATGCACAACAACGCACGTCTAGGCAATGCACGGCAAGGCAAGGAAAGAGTAACGGAATGTAAGGAATGCAAGGGAAAGCAAGGCAAGGCAAGAGTAACGGAAGGAACGGCACGGCAAGGGTAAACAAGGCTAAGGCACGACAACGCAAGGCTAGGCAAAGCATGGCAAGGCAAGGAAAGGGTAACGCAAGGCAAGGCACGGTGAGGCAAGGCAAGGCTAATGCACGACAACGCACGGCTAGGCAAAGCAAGGCAAGGGAAGGAGAGGGTAACTCAAGGCAAGGCACGGTCAAGCGAGGCAAGGCTAAGGCACGACAACGCAAGGCTAGGCAATGCACGGCAAGGCAAGGAAAGGGTAACGCAAGGGAAGGCACGGTGAGGAAAGGCAAGGCTAATGCACAACAACGCACGTCTAGGCAATGCACGGCAAGGCAAGGAAAGGGTAACGCAAGGGAAGTCACGGTCAGGCGAGGCAAGGCTAAGGCACGACAACGCAAGGCTAGGCAATGCACGGCAAGGCAAGGAAAGAGTAACGTAATGTAAGGAATGCAAGGGAAAGCAAGGCAAGGCAAGAGTAACAGAAGGAACGGCACGGCAAGGGGAAACAAGGCTAAGGCACGACAACGCAAGCTAGGGAATGCACGGCAAGGCAAGGAAAGGGTAACGTAAGGCAAGGCACTGTGAGGCAAGGCAAGGCTAATGCACAACAACGCACGGCTAGGCAATGGACGGCAAGGCAAGGAAAGGGTAACGCAAGGGAAGTCACGGTCAGGCGAGGCAAGGCTACGGCACGACAACGCAAGGCTAGGCAGTGCACGGCTAGGCAAGGAACGAGTAACGGAAGGAATGGAAGGCAAGGCAAAGCAAGGCAAGGCAAGTGTAACAAAAGGCACGGCACGGCAAGGGGAAACAAGGCTAAGGCACGACAACGCAAGCTAGGCAATGCACGGCAAGGCAAGGAAAGGGTAACGCAAGGCAAGGCAGGGTCAGGCGAGACAAGGCTAAGGCACGACAACGCAAGGCTAGGCAATGCACGGCAAGGCAAGGAAAGGGTAACGCAAGGGAAGGCACGTTGAGGAAAGGCAAGGCTAATGCACAACAACGCACGTCTAGGCAATGCACGGCAAGGCAAGGAAAGGGTAACGCAAGGGAAGTCACGGTCAGGCGAGGCAAGGCTAAGGCACGACAACGCAAGGCTAGGCAATGCACGGCAAGGCAAGGAAAGAGTAACGGAATGTAAGGAATGCAAGGGAAAGCAAGGCAAGGCAAGAGTAACAGAAGGAACGGCACGGCAAGGGGAAACAAGGCTAAGGCACGACAACGCAAGCTAGGCAATGCACGGCAAGGGAAGGAAAGGGTAACGCAAGGCAAGGCACGGTCAGGAAATGCAAGGCTAATGCACGACAACGGAAGGCTAGGCAATGCACGGCAAGGCAAGGAAAGAGTAACGGAATGTAAGGAATGCAAGAGAAAGCAAGGCAAGGCAAGAGTAACGGAAGGAACGGCACGGCAAGGGGAAACAAGGCTAAGGCACGACAACGCAAGGCTAGGCAAAGCACGGCAAGGCAAGGAAAGGGTAACGCAAGGCAAGGCACGGTGAGGCATGGCAAGGCTAATGCACGACAACGCACGGCTAGGCAAAGCAAGGCAAGGGAAAGAGAGGGTAACGCAAGGCCAGGCACGGTCACTCGAGGGAAGGCTAATGCACGACAACGCAAGGCTTAGCAGTGCACGGCTAGGCAAGGAAAGCGTAACAGAAGGAAAGGAAGGCAAGGCAAAGCAATGCAAGGCAAGTGAAACAAAAGGCAAGGCACGGCAAGGGGAAAAAAGGCTAAGGCACGACAACGCAATCTAGGCAATGCACGGCAAGGCAAGGAAAGGGTAACGAAGGCAAGGCAGGGTCAGGCGAGACAAGGCTAAGGCACGACAACGCAAGGCTAGGCAATGCACGGCAAGGCAAGGAAAGGGTAACGCAAGGGAAGGCACGGTGAGGAAAGGCAAGGCTAATGCACAACAACGCAGGTCTAGGCAATGCACGGCAAGGCAAGGAAAGGGTAACGCAAGGGAAGTCACGGTCAGGCGAGGCAAGGCTAAGGCACGACAACGCAAGGCTAGGCAATGCACGGCAAGGCAAGGAAAGAGTAACGGAATGTAAGGAATGCAAGGGAAAGCAAGGCAAGGCAAGAGTAACAGAAGGAACGGCACGGCAAGGGGAAACAAGGCTAAGGCACGACAACGCAAGCTAGGCAATGCACGGCAAGGCAAGGAAAGGGTAACGCAAGGCAAGGCACGGTCAGGAAATGCAAGGCTAATGCACGACAACGGAAGGCTAGGCAATGCACGGCAAGGCAAGGAAAGAGTAACGGAATGTAAGGAATGCAAGGGAAAGCAAGGCAAGGCAAGAGTAACGGAAGGAACGGCACGGCAAGGGGAAACAAGGCTAAGGCACGACAACGCAAGGCTTAGCAGTGCACGGCTAGGCAACGAAAGCGTAACAGAAGGAAAGGAAGGCAAGGCAAAGCAATGCAAGGCAAGTGAAACAAAAGGCACGGCAGGGTAAGGGGATAAAAGGGTATGGCACGACAACGCAAGCTAGGCAATGCACGGCAAGGCAAGGAAAGGGTAACGCAAGGCAAGGCACGGTCAGAGAAGGCAAGGCTAATGCACGACAACGCAAGGCTAGGCAATGCACGGTAAGGCAAGGAAAGAGTAACGGAAGGCAAGGAAGGCAAGGGAAAGCAAGGCAAGTCAAGAGTAAGGGAAGGAACGGCACGGCAAGGGGAAACAAGGCTAAGGCACGACAACGCACGCTGGGCAAAGCACGGCAAGGCAAGGAAAGGGTAACGCAAGGCAAGGCACGGTAAGGCAAGGCAAGGCTAATGCACGACAACGCAAGGCTAGGCAGTGCACGGCTAGGCAAGGAACGAGTAACGGAAGGAATGGAAGGCAAGGCAAAGCAAGGCAAGGCAAGTGTAACAAAAGGCACGGCACGGCAAGGGGAAACAAGGCTATGGCACGACAACGCAAGCTAGGCAATGCACGGCAAGGCAAGGAAAGGGTAACGCAAGGCAAGGCAGGGTCAGGCGAGACAAAGCTAAGGCACGACAACGCAAGGCTAGGCAATGCACGGCAAGGCAAGGAAAGGGTAACGCAAGGGAAGGCACGTTGAGGAAAGGCAAGGCTAATGCACAACAACGCACGTCTAGGCAATGCACGGCAAGGCAAGGAAAGGGTAACGCAAGGGAAGTCACGGTCAGGCGAGGCAAGGCTAAGGCACGACAACGCAAGGCTAGGCAATGCACGGCAAGGCAAGGAAAGAGTAACGGAATGTAAGGAATGCAAGGGAAAGCAAGGCAAGGCAAGAGTAACAGAAGGAACGGCATGGCAAGGGGAAACAAGGCTAAAGCACGACAACGCAAGCTAGGCAATGCACGGCAAGGCAAGGAAAGGGGAACGCAAGGCAAGGCACGGTCAGGAAATGCAAGGCTAATGCACGACAACGGAAGGCTAGGCAATGCACGGCAAGGCAAGGAAAGAGTAACGGAATGTAAGGAATGCAAGAGAAAGCAAGGCAAGGCAAGAGTAACGGAAGGAACGGCACGGCAAGGGGAAACAAGGCTAAGGCACGACAACGCAAGGCTAGGCAAAGCACGGCAAGGCAAGGAAAGGGTAACGCAAGGCAAGGCACGGTGAGGCATGGCAAGGCTAATGCACGACAACGCACGGCTAGGCAAAGCAAGGCAAGGGAAGGAGAGGGTAACGCAAGGCCAGGCACGGTCACTCGAGGGAAGGCTAATGCACGACAACGCAAGGCTTAGCAGTGCACGGCTAGGCAAGGAAAGCGTAACAGAAGGAAAGGAAGGCAAGGCAAAGCAATGCAAGGCAAGTGAAACAAAAGGCAAGGCACGGCAAGGGGAAACAAGGCTAAGGCACGACAACGCAAGCTAGGCAATGCACGGCAAGGCAAGGAAAGGGTAACGCAAGGCAAGGCAGGGTCAGGCGAGACAAGGCTAAGGCACGACAACGCAAGGCTAGGCAATGCACGGCAAGGCAAGGAAAGGGTAACGCAAGGGAAGGCACGGTGAGGAAAGGCAAGGCTAATGCACAACAACGCACGTCTAGGCAATGCACGGCAAGGCAAGGAAAGAGTAACGGAAGGCAAGGAAGGCAAGGGAAAGCAAGGCAAGGCAAGGGTAAGGGAAGGAACGGCACGGCAAGGGGAAACAAGGCTAAGGCACGACAACGCAAGCTAGGCAATGCACGGCAAGGCAAGGAAAGGGTAACGCAAGGCAAGGCACGATCAGGCGTCAGGAGGCAAGGCTAATGCACGACAACGCAAGGCTAGGCAGTGCACGGCTAGGCAAGGAAAGAGAAACGGAAGGATAGGAAGGCAAGGCAAAGCAAGGCAAGGGAAGTGTAACAAACGGCACGGCACGGCAAGGGGAAACAAGGTAAGGCACGACAACGCAAGCTAGGCAATGCACGGTAACAAACGGCAGGCACGGCAAGGGGAAACAAGGTAAGGCAGACAACGCAGCTAGGCAATGCACGGCAAGGCAAGGAAGGGTACGCACGGCTAGGCAAGGAACGAGTAACGGAAGGAATGGAAGGCAAGGCAAAGCAAGGCAAGGCAAGTGTAACAAAAGGCACGGCACGGCAAGGGGAAACAAGGCTAAGGCACGACAACGCAAGCTAGGCAATGCACGGCAAGGCAAGGAAAGGGTAACGCAAGGCAAGGCAGGGTCAGGCGAGACAAGGCTAAGGCACGACAACGCAAGGCTAGGCAATGCACGGCAAGGCAAGTTAAGGGTAACGCAAGGGAAGGCACGGTGAGGAAAGGCAAGGCTAATGCACAACAACGCACGTCTAGGCAATGCACGGCAAGGCAAGGAAAGGGTAACGGAATGTAAGGAATGCAAGGGAAAGCAAGGCAAGGCAAGAGTAACGGAAGGAACGGCACGGCAAGGGGAAACAAGGCTAAGGCACGACAACGCAAGCTAGGCAATGCACGGCAAGGCAAGGAAAGGGTAACGCAAGGCAAGGCACGGTCAGGAAATGCAAGGCTAATGCACGACAACGGAAGGCTAGGCAATGCACGGCAAGGCAAGGAAAGAGTAACGGAATGTAAGGAATGCAAGAGAAAGCAAGGCAAGGCAAGAGTAACGGAAGGAACGGCACGGCAAGGGGAAACAAGGCCAAGGCACGACAACGCAAGGCTAGGCAAAGCACGGCAAGGCAAGGAAAGGGTAACGCAAGGCAAGGCACGGTGAGGCATGGCAAGGCTAATGCACGACAACGCACGGCTAGGCAAAGCAAGGCAAGGGAAGGAGAGGGTAACGCAAGGCCAAGCACGGTCACTCGAGGGAAGGCTAATGCACGACAACGCAAGGCTTAGCAGTGCACGGCTAGGCAAGGAAAGCGTAACAGAAGGAAAGGAAGGCAAGGCAAAGCAATGCAAGGCAAGTGAAACAAAAGGCAAGGCACGGCAAGGGGAAACAAGGCTAAGGCACGACAACGCAAGCTAGGCAATGCACGGCAAGGCAAGGAAAGGGTAACGCAAGGCAAGGCAGGGTCAGGCGAGACAAGGCTAAGGCACGACAACGCAAGGCTAGGCAATGCACGGCAAGGCAAGGAAAGGGTAACGCAAGGGAAGGCACGGTGAGGAAAGGCAAGGCTAATGCACAACAACGCACGTCTAGGCAATGCACGGCAAGGCAAGGAAAGGGTAACGCAAGGGAAGTCACGGTCAGGCGAGGCAAGGCTAAGGCACGACAACGCAAGGCTAGGCAATGCATGGCAAGGCAAGGAAAGAGTAACGGAATGTAAGGAATGCAAGGGAAAGCAAGGCAAGGCAAGAGTAACAGAAGGAACGGCACGGCAAGGGGAAACAAGGCTAAGGCACGACAACGCAAGCTAGGCAATGCACGGCAAGGCAAGGAAAGGGTAACGCAAGGCAAGGCACGGTCAGGAAATGCAAGGCTAATGCACGACAACGGAAGGCTAGGCAATGCACGGCAAGGCAAGGAAAGAGTAACGGAATGTAAGGAATGCAAGGGAAAGCAAGGCAAGGCAAGAGTAACGGAAGGAACGGCACGGCAAGGGGAAACAAGGCTAAGGCACGACAACGCAAGGCTTAGCAGTGCACGGCTAGGCAACGAAAGCGTAACAGAAGGAAAGGAAGGCAAGGCAAAGCAATGCAAGGAAAGTGAAACAAAAGGCACGGCACGGTAAGTGGATAAAAGGCTATGGCACGACAACGCAAGCTAGGCAATGCACGGCAAGGCAAGGAAAGGGTAACGCAAGGCAAGGCACGGTCAGAGAAGGCAAGGCTAATGCACGACAACGCAAGGCTAGGCAATGCACGGTAAGGCAAGGAAAGAGTAACGGAAGGCAAGTAAGGCAAGGGAAAGCAAGGCAAGTCAAGAGTAAGGGAAAGAACGGCACGGCAAGGGGAAACAAGGCTAAGGCACGACAACGCAAGCTGGGCAAAGCACGGCAAGGCAAGGAAAGGGTAACGCAAGGCAAGGCAGGGTCAGGCAAGGCAAGGCTAATGCACGACAACGCAAGGCTAGGCAGTGCACGGCTAGGCAAGGAACGAGTAACGGAAGGAATGGAAGGCAAGGCAAAGCAAGGCAAGGCAAGTGTAACAAAAGGCACGGCACGGCAAGGGGAAACAAGGCTAAGGCACGACAACGCAAGCTAGGCAATGCACGGCAAGGCAAGGAAAGGGTAACGCAAGGCAAGGCAGGGTCAGGCGAGACAAAGCTAAGGCACGACAACGCAAGGCTAGGCAATGCACGGCAAGGCAAGGAAAGGGTAACGCAAGGGAAGGCACGTTGAGGAAAGGCAAGGCTAATGCACAACAACGCACGTCTAGGCAATGCACGGCAAGGCAAGGAAAGGGTAACGCAAGGGAAGTCACGGTCAGGGGAGGCAAGGCTAAGGCACGACAACGCAAGGCTAGGCAATGCACGGCAAGGCAAGGAAAGAGTAACGGAATGTAAGGAATGCAAGGGAAAGCAAGGCAAGGCAAGAGTAACAGAAGGAACGGCATGGCAAGGGGAAACAAGGCTAAGGCACGACAACGCAAGCTAGGCAATGCACGGCAAGGCAAGGAAAGGGTAACGCAAGGCAAGGCACGGTCAGGAAATGCAAGGCTAATGCACGACAACGGAAGGCTAGGCAATGCACGGCAAGGCAAGGAAAGAGTAACGGAATGTAAGGAATGCAAGAGAAAGCAAGGCAAGGCAAGAGTAACGGAAGGAACGGCACGGCAAGGGGAAACAAGGCTAAGGCACGACAACGCAAGGCTAGGCAAAGCACGGCAAGGCAAGGAAAGGGTAACGCAAGGCAAGGCACGCTGAGGCATGGCAAGGCTAATGCACGACAACGCACGGCTAGGCAAAGCAAGGCAAGGGAAGGAGAGGGTAACGCAAGGCCAGACACGGTCACTCGAGGGAAGGCTAATGCACGACAACGCAAGGCTTAGCAGTGCACGGCTAGGCAAGGAAAGCGTAACAGAAGGAAAGGAAGGCAAGGCAAAGCAATGCAAGGCAAGTGAAACAAAAGGCAAGGCACGGCAAGGGGAAACAAGGCTAAGGCACGACAACGCAAGCTAGGCAATGCACGGCAAGGCAAGGAAAGGGTAACGCAAGGCAAGGCAGGGTCAGGCGAGACAAGGCTAAGGCACGACAACGCAAGGCTAGGCAATGCACGGGAAGGCAAGGAAAGAGTAACGGAAGGCAAGGAAGGCAAGGCTAATGCACAACAACGCACGTCTAGGCAATGCACGGCAAGGCAAGGAAAGAGTAACGGAAGGCAAGGAAGGCAAGGGAAAGCAAGGCAAGGCAAGGGTAAGGGAAGGAACGGCACCGCAAGGGGAAACAAGGCTAAGGCACGACAACGCAAGCTAGGCAATGCACGGCAAGGCAAGGAAAGGGTAACGCAAGGCAAGGCACGATCAGGCGAAGCAAGGCTAATGCACGACAACGCAAGGCTAGGCAGTGCACGGCTAGGCAAGGAAAGAGTAACGGAAGGATAGGAAGGCAAGGCAAAGCAATGCAAGGCAAGTGAAACAAAAGGCACGGCACGGCATGGGGAAACAAGGATAAGGCACGACAACGCAAGCTAGGCAATGCACGGCAAGGCAAGGAAAGTGTAACGCAAGGCAAGGCACGGTCAGTCGAGGCAAGGCTAATGCACGACAACGCAAGGCTTGGCAGTGCACGGCTAGGGAAGGAAAGCGTAACAGAAGGAAAGGAAGGCAAGGCAAAGCAATGCAAGGCAAGTGAAACAAAAGGCACGGCACGGCAAGGGGAAAAAAGGGTAAGGCACGACAACGCAAGCTAGGCAATGCACGGCAAGGCAAGGAAAGGGTAACGTAAGGGAAGGCACGGTGAGGCAAGGCAAGGCTAATGCACAACAACGCACGGCTAGGCAATGGACGGCAAGGCAAGGAAAGGGTAACGCAAGGGAAGTCACGGTCAGGCGAGGCATGGCTACGGCACGACAACGCAAGGCTAGGCAATGCACGGATGGTAAGCAAAGAGTAACGGAAGGCAAGGAAGGCAAGGGAATGCAAGGCAAGTGAAGAGTAAGGGAAGGAACGGCAGGGCAAGGGGAAACAAGGCTAAGGCACGACAACGCAAGCTGGGCAAAGCACGGCAAGGCAAGGAAAGGGTAACGCAAGGCAAGGCACGGTCAGGCAAGGCAAGGTTAATGCACGACAACGCAAGGCTAGGCAGTGCACGGCTAGGCAAGGAACGAGTAACGGAAGGAATGGAAGGCAAGGCAAAGCAAGGCAAGGCAAGTGTAAAAAAAGGCACGGCACGGCAAGGGGAAACAAGGCTAAGGCACGACAACGCAAGCTAGGCAATGCACGGCAAGGCAAGGAAAGGGTAACGCAAGGCAAGGCAGGGTCAGGCGAGACAAGGCTAAGGCACGACAACGCAAGGCTAGGCAATGCACGGCAAGGCAAGGAAAGGGTAACGCAAGGCAAGGCACGGTGAGGAAAGGCAAGGCTAATGCACAACAACGCACGTCTAGGCAATGCACGGCAAGGCAAGGAAAGAGTAACGGAATGTAAGGAATGCAAGGGAAAGCAAGGCAAGGCAAGAGTAACGGAAGGAACGGCACGGCAAGGGTAAACAAGGCTAAGGCACGACAACGCAAGGCTAGGCAAAGCACGGCAAGGCAAGGAAAGGGTAACGCAAGGCAAGGCACGGTGAGGCAAGGCAAGGCTAATGCACGACAACGCACGGCTAGGCAAAGCAAGGCAAGGGAAGGAGAGGGTAACTCAAGGCAAGGCACGGTCAAGCGAGGCAAGGCTAAGGCACGACAACGCAAGGCTAGGCAATGCACGGCAAGGCAAGGAAAGGGTAACGCAAGGGAAGGCACGGTGAGGAAAGGCAAGGCTAATGCACAACAACGCACGTCTAGGCAATGCACGGCAAGGCAAGGAAAGGGTAACGCAAGGGAAGTCACGGTCAGGCGAGGCAAGGCTAAGGCACGACAACGCAAGGCTAGGCAATGCACGGCAAGGCAAGGAAAGAGTAACGTAATGTAAGGAATGCAAGGGAAAGCAAGGCAAGGCAAGAGTAACAGAAGGAACGGCACGGCAAGGGGAAACAAGGCTAAGGCACGACAACGCAAGCTAGGGAATGCACGGCAAGGCAAGGAAAGGGTAACGTAAGGCAAGGCACTGTGAGGCAAGGCAAGGCTAATGCACAACAACGCACGGCTAGGCAATGGACGGCAAGGCAAGGAAAGGGTAACGCAAGGGAAGTCACGGTCAGGCGAGGCAAGGCTACGGCACGACAACGCAAGGCTAGGCAGTGCACGGCTATGCAAGGAACGAGTAACGGAAGGAATGGAAGGCAAGGCAAAGCAAGGCAAGGCAAGTGTAACAAAAGGCACGGCACGGCAAGGGGAAACAAGGCTAAGGCACGACAACGCAAGCTAGGCAATGCACGGCAAGGCAAGGAAAGGGTAACGCAAGGCAAGGCAGGGTCAGGCGAGACAAGGCTAAGGCACGACAACGCAAGGCTAGGCAATGCACGGCAAGGCAAGGAAAGTGTAACGCAAGGGAAGGCACGTTGAGGAAAGGCAAGGCTAATGCACAACAACGCACGTCTAGGCAATGCACGGCAAGGCAAGGAAAGGGTAACGCAAGGGAAGTCACGGTCAGGCGAGGCAAGGCTAAGGCACGACAACGCAAGGCTAGGCAATGCACGGCAAGGCAAGGAAAGAGTAACGGAATGTAAGGAATGCAAGGGAAAGCAAGGCAAGGCAAGAGTAACAGAAGGAACGGCACGGCAAGGGGAAACAAGGCTAAGGCACGACAACGCAAGCTAGGCAATGCACCGCAAGGGAAGGAAAGGGTAACGCAAGGCAAGGCACGGTCAGGAAATGCAAGGCTAATGCACGACAACGGAAGGCTAGGCAATGCACGGCAAGGCAAGGAAAGAGTAACGGAATGTAAGGAATGCAAGAGAAAGCAAGGCAAGGCAAGAGTAACGGAAGGAACGGCACGGCAAGGGGAAACAAGGCTAAGGCACGACAACGCAAGGCTAGGCAAAGCACGGCAAGGCAAGGAAAGGGTAACGCAAGGCAAGGCACGGTGAGGCATGGCAAGGCTAATGCACGACAACGCACGGCTAGGCAAAGCAAGGCAAGGGAAGGAGAGGGTAACGCAAGGCCAGGCACGGTCACTCGAGGGAAGGCTAATGCACGACAACGCAAGGCTTAGCAGTGCACGGCTAGGCAAGGAAAGCGTAACAGAAGGAAAGGAAGGCAAGGCAAAGCAATGCAAGGCAAGTGAAACAAAAGGCAAGGCACGGCAAGGGGAAACAAGGCTAAGGCACGACAACGCAATCTAGGCAATGCACGGCAAGGCAAGGAAAGGGTAACGAAGGCAAGGCAGGGTCAGGCGAGACAAGGCTAAGGCACGACAACGCAAGGCTAGGCAATGCACGGCAAGGCAAGGAAAGGGTAACGCAAGGGAAGGCACGGTGAGGAAAGGCAAGGCTAATGCACAACAACGCAGGTCTAGGCAATGCACGGCAAGGCAAGGAAAGGGTAACGCAAGGGAAGTCACGGTCAGGCGAGGCAAGGCTAAGGCACGACAACGCAAGGCTAGGCAATGCACGGCAAGGCAAGGAAAGAGTAACGGAATGTAAGGAATGCAAGGGAAAGCAAGGCAAGGCAAGAGTAACAGAAGGAACGGCACGGCAAGGGGAAACAAGGCTAAGGCACGACAACGCAAGCTAGGCAATGCACGGCAAGGCAAGGAAAGGGTAACGCAAGGCAAGGCACGGTCAGGAAATGCAAGGCTAATGCACGACAACGGAAGGCTAGGCAATGCACGGCAAGGCAAGGAAAGAGTAACGGAATGTAAGGAATGCAAGGGAAAGCAAGGCAAGGCAAGAGTAACGGAAGGAACGGCACGGCAAGGGGAAACAAGGCTAAGGCACGACAACGCAAGGCTTAGCAGTGCACGGCTAGGCAACGAAAGCGTAACAGAAGGAAAGGAAGGCAAGGCAAAGCAATGCAAGGCAAGTGAAACAAAAGGCACGGCAGGGTAAGGGGATAAAAGGGTATGGCACGACAACGCAAGCTAGGCAATGCACGGCAAGGCAAGGAAAGGGTAACGCAAGGCAAGGCACGGTCAGAGAAGGCAAGGCTAATGCACGACAACGCAAGGCTAGGCAATGCACGGTAAGGCAAGGAAAGAGTAACGGAAGGCAAGGAAGGCAAGGGAAAGCAAGGCAAGTCAAGAGTAAGGGAAGGAACGGCACGGCAAGGGGAAACAAGGCTAAGGCACGACAACGCACGCTGGGCAAAGCACGGCAAGGCAAGGAAAGGGTAACGCAAGGCAAGGCACGGTCAGGCAAGGCAAGGCTAATGCACGACAACGCAAGGCTAGGCAGTGCACGGCTAGGCAAGGAACGAGTAACGGAAGGAATGGAAGGCAAGGCAAAGCAAGGCAAGGCAAGTGTAACAAAAGGCACGGCACGGCAAGGGGAAACAAGGCTATGGCACGACAACGCAAGCTAGGCAATGCACGGCAAGGCAAGGAAAGGGTAACGCAAGGCAAGGCAGGGTCAGGCGAGACAAAGCTAAGGCACGACAACGCAAGGCTAGGCAATGCACGGCAAGGCAAGGAAAGGGTAACGCAAGGGAAGGCACGTTGAGGAAAGGCAAGGCTAATGGACAACAACGCACGTCTAGGCAATGCACGGCAAGGCAAGGAAAGGGTAACGCAAGGGAAGTCACGGTCAGGCGAGGCAACTCTAAGGCACGACAACGCAAGGCTAGGCAATGCACGGCAAGGCAAGGAAAGAGTAACGGAATGTAAGGAATGCAAGGGAAAGCAAGGCAAGGCAAGAGTAACAGAAGGAACGGCATGGCAAGGGGAAACAAGGCTAAAGCACGACAACGCAAGCTAGGCAATGCACGGCAAGGCAAGGAAAGGGGAACGCAAGGCAAGGCACGGTCAGGAAATGCAAGGCTAATGCACGACAACGGAAGGCTAGGCAATGCACGGCAAGGCAAGGAAAGAGTAACGGAATGTAAGGAATGCAAGAGAAAGCAAGGCAAGGCAAGAGTAACGGAAGGAACGGCACGGCAAGGGGAAACAAGGCTAAGGCACGACAACGCAAGGCTAGGCAAAGCACGGCAAGGCAAGGAAAGGGTAACGCAAGGCAAGGCACGGTGAGGCATGGCAAGGCTAATGCACGACAACGCACGGCTAGGCAAAGCAAGGCAAGGGAAGGAGAGGGTAACGCAAGGCCAGGCACGGTCACTCGAGGGAAGGCTAATGCACGACAACGCAAGGCTTAGCAGTGCACGGCTAGGCAAGGAAAGCGTAACAGAAGGAAAGGAAGGCAAGGCAAAGCAATGCAAGGCAAGTGAAACAAAAGGCAAGGCACGGCAAGGGGAAACAAGGCTAAGGCACGACAACGCAAGCTAGGCAATGCACGGCAAGGCAAGGAAAGGGTAACGCAAGGCAAGGCAGGGTCAGGCGAGACAAGGCTAAGGCACGACAACGCAAGGCTAGGCAATGCACGGCAAGGCAAGGAAAGGGTAACGCAAGGGAAGGCACGGTGAGGAAAGGCAAGGCTAATGCACAACAACGCACGTCTAGGCAATGCACGGCAAGGCAAGGAAAGAGTAACGGAAGGCAAGGAAGGCAAGGGAAAGCAAGGCAAGGCAAGGGTAAGGGAAGGAACGGCACGGCAAGGGGAAACAAGGCTAAGGCACGACAACGCAAGCTAGGCAATGCACGGCAAGGCAAGGAAAGGGTAACGCAAGGCAAGGCACGATCAGGCGAGGCAAGGCTAATGCACGACAACGCAAGGCTAGGCAGTGCACGGCTAGGCAAGGAAAGAGAAACGGAAGGATAGGAAGGCAAGGCAAAGCAAGGCAAGGGAAGTGTAACAAACGGCACGGCACGGCAAGGGGAAACAAGGTAAGGCACGACAACGCAAGCTAGGCAATGCACGGCAAGGCAAGGAAAGGGTAACGCAAAGCAAGGCACGGTCAGTCGAGGCAAGGCTAATGCACGACAACGCAAGGCTTGGCAGTGCACGGCTAGGCAAGGAACGAGTAACGGAAGGAATGGAAGGCAAGGCAAAGCAAGGCAAGGCAAGTGTAACAAAAGGCACGGCACGGCAAGGGGAAACAAGGCTAAGGCACGACAAGGCAAGCTAGGCAATGCACGGCAAGGCAAGGAAAGGGTAACGCAAGGCAAGGCAGGGTCAGGCGAGACAAGGCTAAGGCACGACAACGCAAGGCTAGGCAATGCACGGCAAGGCAAGTTAAGGGTAACGCAAGGGAAGGCACGGTGAGGAAAGGCAAGGCTAATGCACAACAACGCACGTCTAGGCAATGCACGGCAAGGCAAGGAAAGGGTAACGGAATGTAAGGAATGCAAGGGAAAGCAAGGCAAGGCAAGAGTAACGGAAGGAACGGCACGGCAAGGGGAAACAAGGCTAAGGCACGATAACGCAAGGCTAGGCAAAGCACGGCAAGGCAAGGAAAGGGTAACGCAAGGCAAGGCACGGTGAGGCAAGGCAAGGCTAATGCACGACAACGCACGGCTAGGCAAAGCAAGGCAAGGGAAGGAGAGGGTAACGCAAGGCAAGGCACGGTCAAGCGAGGCAAGGCTACGGCACGACAACTCAAGGCTAGGCAATGCACGGCAAGGCAAGGAAAGGGTAACGCAAGGCAAGGCACGGTGAGGAAAGGCAAGGCTAATGCACAACAACGCACGTCTAGGCAATGCACGGCAAGGCAAGGAAAGGGTAACGCAAGGGAAGTCACGGTCAGGCGAGGCAAGGCTAAGGCACGACAACGCAAGGCCAGGCAATGCACGGCAAGGCAAGGAAAGAGTAACGGAATGTAAGGAATGCAAGGGAAAGCAAGGCAAGGCAAGAGTAACAGAAGGAACGGCACGGCAAGGGGAAACAAGGCTAAGGCACGACAACGCAAGCTAGGGAATGCACGGCAAGGCAAGGAAAGGGTAACGTAAGGCAAGGCACTGTGAGGCAAGGCAAGGCTAATGCACAACAACGCACGGCTAGGCAATGGACGGCAAGGCAAGGAAAGGGTAACGCAAGGGAAGTCACGGTCAGGCGAGGCAAGGCTACGGCACGACAACGCAAGGCTAGGCAGTGCACGGTTAGGCAAGGAACGAGTAACGGAAGGAATGGAAGGCAAGGCAAAGCAAGGCAAGGCAAGTGTAACAAAAGGCACGGCACGGCAAGGGGAAACAAGGCTAAGGCACGACAACGCAAGCTAGGCAATGCACGGCAAGGCAAGGAAAGGGTAACGCAAGGCAAGGCAGGGTCAGGCGAGACAAGGCTAAGGCACGACAACGCAAGGCTAGGCAATGCACGGTAAGGCAAGGAAAGAGTAACGGAATGTAAGGAATGCAAGGGAAAGCAAGGCAAGTCAAGAGTAACAGAAGGAACGGCACGGCAAGGGGAAACAAGGCCAAGGCACGACAACGCAAGCTAGGCAATGCACGGCAAGGCAAGGAAAGGGTAACGCAAGGCAAGGCACGGTCAGGAAATGCAAGGCTAATGCACGACAACGGAAGGCTAGGCAATGCACGGCAAGGCAAGGAAAGAGTAACGGAATGTAAGGAATGCAAGAGAAAGCAAGGCAAGGCAAGAGTAACGGAAGGAACGGCACGGCAAGGGGAAACAAGGCTAAGGCACGACAACGCAAGGCTAGGCAAAGCACGGCAAGGCAAGGAAAGGGTAACGCAAGGCAAGGCACGGTGAGGCATGGCAAGGCTAATGCACGACAACGCACGGCTAGGCAAAGCAAGGCAAGGGAAGGAGAGGGTAACGCAAGGCCAAGCACGGTCACTCGAGGGAAGGCTAATGCACGACAACGCAAGGCTTAGCAGTGCACGGCTAGGCAAGGAAAGCGTAACAGAAGGAAAGGAAGGCAAGGCAAAGCAATGCAAGGTAAGTGAAACAAAAGGCAAGGCACGGCAAGGGGAAACAAGGCTAAGGCACGACAACGCAAGCTAGGCAATGCACGGCAAGGCAAGGAAAGGGTAACGCAAGGCAAGGCAGGGTCAGGCGAGACAAGGCTAAGGCACGACAACGCAAGGCTAGGCAATGCACGGCAAGGCAAGGAAAGGGTAACGCAAGGGAAGGCACGGTGAGGAAAGGCAAGGCTAATGCACAACAACGCACGTCTAGGCAATGCACGGCAAGGCAAGGAAAGGGTAACGCAAGGGAAGTCACGGTCAGGCGAGGCAAGGCTAAGGCACGACAACGCAAGGCTAGGCAATGCATGGCAAGGCAAGGAAAGAGTAACGGAATGTAAGGAATGCAAGGGAAAGCAAGGCAAGGCAAGAGTAACAGAAGGAACGGCACGGCAAGGGGAAACAAGGCTAAGGCACGACAACGCAAGCTAGGCAATGCACGGCAAGGCAAGGAAAGGCTAACGCAAGGCAAGGCACGGTCAGGAAATGCAAGGCTAATGCACGACAACGGAAGGCTAGGCAATGCACGGCAAGGCAAGGAAAGAGTAACGGAATGTAAGGAATGCAAGGGAAAGCAAGGCAAGGCAAGAGTAACGGAAGGAACGGCACGGCAAGGGGAAACAAGGCTAAGGCACGACAACGCAAGGCTTAGCAGTGCACGGCTAGGCAACGAAAGCGTAACAGAAGGAAAGGAAGGCAAGGCAAAGCAATGCAAGGAAAGTGAAACAAAAGGCACGGCACGGTAAGTGGATAAAAGGGTATGGCACGACAACGCAAGCTAGGCAATGCACGGCAAGGCAAGGAAAGGGTAACGCAAGGCAAGGCACGGTCAGAGAAGGCAAGGCTAATGCACGACAACGCAAGGCTAGGCAATGCACGGTAAGGCAAGGAAAGAGTAACGGAAGGCAAGGAAGGCAAGGGAAAGCAAGGCAAGTCAAGAGTAAGGGAAGGAACGGCACGGCAAGGGGAAACAAGGCTAAGGCACGACAACGCAAGCTGGGCAAAGCACGGCAAGGCAAGGAAAGGGTAACGCAAGGCAAGGCAGGGTCAGGCAAGGCAAGGCTAATGCACGACAACGCAAGGCTAGGCAGTGCACGGCTAGGCAAGGAACGAGTAACGGAAGGAATGGAATGCAAGGCAAAGCAAGGCAAGGCAAGTGTAACAAAAGGCACGGCACGGCAAGGGGAAACAAGGCTAAGGCACGACAACGCAAGCTAGGCAATGCACGGCAAGGCAAGGAAAGGGTAACGCAAGGCAAGGCAGGGTCAGGCGAGACAAAGCTAAGGCACGACAACGCAAGGCTAGGCAATGCACGGCAAGGCAAGGAAAGGGTAACGCAAGGGAAGGCACGTTGAGGAAAGGCAAGGCTAATGCACAACAACGCACGGCTAGGCAAAGCAAGGCAAGGGAAGGAGAGGGTAACGCAAGGCAAGGCACGGTCAAGCGAGGCAAGGCTAAGGCACGACAACACAAAGCTAGGCAATGCACGGCAAGGCAAGGAAAGGGTAACGCAAGGGAAGGCACGGTGAGGAAAGGCAAGGCTAATGCACAACAACGCACGTCTAGGCAATGCACGGCAAGGCAAGGAAAGGGTAACGCAAGGGAAGTCACGGTCAGGCGAGGCAAGGCTAAGGCACGACAACGCAAGGCTAGGCAATGCATGGCAAGGCAAGGAAAGAGTAACGGAAGGAACGGCACGGCAAGGGGAAACAAGGCTAAGGCACGACAACGCAAGCTAGGCAATGCACGGCAAGGCAAGGAAAGGCTAACGCAAGGCAAGGCACGGTCAGGAAATGCAAGGCTAATGCACGACAACGGAAGGCTAGGCAATGCACGGCAAGGCAAGGAAAGAGTAACGGAATGTAAGGAATGCAAGGGAAAGCAAGGCAAGGCAAGAGTAACGGAAGGAACGGCACGGCAAGGGGAAACAAGGCTAAGGCACGACAACGCAAGGCTTAGCAGTGCACGGCTAGGCAACGAAAGCGTAACAGAAGGAAAGGAAGGCAAGGCAAAGCAATGCAAGGAAAGTGAAACAAAAGGCACGGCACGGTAAGTGGATAAAAGGGTATGGCACGACAACGCAAGCTAGGCAATGCACGGCAAGGCAAGGAAAGGGTAACGCAAGGCAAGGCACGGTCAGAGAAGGCAAGGCTAATGCACGACAACGCAAGGCTAGGCAATGCACGGTAAGGCAAGGAAAGAGTAACGGAAGGCAAGGAAGGCAAGGGAAAGCAAGGCAAGTCAAGAGTAAGGGAAGGAACGGCACGGCAAGGGGAAACAAGGCTAAGGCACGACAACGCAAGCTGGGCAAAGCACGGCAAGGCAAGGAAAGGGTAACGCAAGGCAAGGCAGGGTCAGGCAAGGCAAGGCTAATGCACGACAACGCAAGGCTAGGCAGTGCACGGCTAGGCAAGGAACGAGTAACGGAAGGAATGGAAGGCAAGGCAAAGCAAGGCAAGGCAAGTGTAACAAAAGGCACGGCACGGCAAGGGGAAACAAGGCTAAGGCACGACAACGCAAGCTAGGCAATGCACGGCAAGGCAAGGAAAGGGTAACGCAAGGGAAGGCACGTTGAGGAAAGGCAAGGCTAATGCACAACAACGCACGGCTAGGCAAAGCAAGGCAAGGGAAGGAGAGGGTAACGCAAGGCAAGGCACGGTCAAGCGAGGCAAGGCTAAGGCACGACAACACAAAGCTAGGCAATGCACGGCAAGGCAAGGAAAGGGTAACGCAAGGGAAGGCACGGTGAGGAAAGGCAAGGCTAATGCACAACAACGCACGTCTAGGCAATGCACGGCAAGGCAAGGAAAGGGTAACGCAAGGGAAGTCACGGTCAGGCGAGGCAAGGCTAAGGCACGACAACGCAAGACCAGGCAATGCACGGCAAGGGGAAACAAGGCTAAGGCACGACAACGCAAGCTAGGGAATGCACGGCAAGGCAAGGAAAGGGTAACGTAAGGCAAGGCACTGTGAGGCAAGGCAAGGCTAATGCACAACAACGCACGGCTAGGCAATGGACGGCAAGGCAAGGAAAGGGTAACGCAAGGAAAGTCACGGTCAGGCGAGGCAAGGCTACGGCACGACAACGCAAGGCTAGGCAGTGCACGGTTAGGCAAGGAACGAGTAACGGAAGGAATGGAAGGCAAGGCAAAGCAAGGCAAGGCAAGTGTAACAAAAGGCACGGCACGGCAAGGGGAAACAAGGCTAAGGCACGACAACGCAAGCTAGGCAATGCACGGCAAGGCAAGGAAAGGGTAACGCAAGGCAAGGCAGGGTCAGGCGAGACAAGGCTAAGGCACGACAACGCAAGGCTAGGCAATGCACGGTAAGGCAAGGAAAGAGTAACGGAATGTAAGGAATGCAAGGGAAAGCAAGGCAAGTCAAGAGTAACAGAAGGAACGGCACGGCAAGGGGAAACAAGGCCAAGGCACGACAACGCAAGCTAGGCAATGCACGGCAAGGCAAGGAAAGGGTAACGCAAGGCAAGGCACGGTCAGGAAATGCAAGGCTAATGCACGACAACGGAAGGCTAGGCAATGCACGGCAAGGCAAGGAAAGAGTAACGGAATGTAAGGAATGCAAGAGAAAGCAAGGCAAGGCAAGAGTAACGGAAGGAACGGCACGGCAAGGGGAAACAAGGCTAAGGCACGACAACGCAAGGCTAGGCAAAGCACGGCAAGGCAAGGAAAGGGTAACGCAAGGCAAGGCACGGTGAGGCATGGCAAGGCTAATGCACGACAACGCACGGCTAGGCAAAGCAAGGCAAGGGAAGGAGAGGGTAACGCAAGGCCAAGCACGGTCACTCGAGGGAAGGCTAATGCACGACAACGCAAGGCTTAGCAGTGCACGGCTAGGCAAGGAAAGCGTAACAGAAGGAAAGGAAGGCAAGGCAAAGCAATGCAAGGCAAGTGAAACAAAAGGCAAGGCACGGCAAGGGGAAACAAGGCTAAGGCACGACAACGCAAGCTAGGCAATGCACGGCAAGGCAAGGAAAGGGTAACGCAAGGCAAGGCAGGGTCAGGCGAGACAAGGCTAAGGCATGACAACGCAAGGCTAGGCAATGCACGGCAAGGCAAGGAAAGGGTAACGCAAGGGAAAGCACGGTGAGGAAAGGCAAGGCTAATGCACAACAACGCACGTCTAGGCAATGCACGGCAAGGCAAGGAAAGGGTAACGCAAGGGAAGTCACGGTCAGGCGAGGCAAGGCTAAGGCACGACAACGCAAGGCTAGGCAATGCATGGCAAGGCAAGGAAAGAGTAACGGAATGTAAGGAATGCAAGGGAAAGCAAGGCAAGGCAAGAGTAACAGAAGGAACGGCACGGCAAGGGGAAACAAGGCTAAGGCACGACAACGCAAGCTAGGCAATGCACGGCAAGGCAAGGAAAGGGTAACGCAAGGCAAGGCACGGTCAGGAAATGCAAGGCTAATGCACGACAACGGAAGGCTAGGCAATGCACGGCAAGGCAAGGAAAGAGTAACGGAATGTAAGGAATGCAAGGGAAAGCAAGGCAAGGCAAGAGTAACGGAAGGAACGGCACGGCAAGGGGAAACAAGGCTAAGGCACGACAACGCAAGGCTTAGCAGTGCACGGCTAGGCAACGAAAGCGTAACAGAAGGAAAGGAAGGCAAGGCAAAGCAATGCAAGGAAAGTGAAACAAAAGGCACGGCACGGTAAGTGGATAAAAGGGTATGGCACGACAACGCAAGCTAGGCAATGCACGGCAAGGCAAGGAAAGGGTAACGCAAGGCAAGGCACGGTCAGAGAAGGCAAGGCTAATGCACGACAACGCAAGGCTAGGCAATGCACGGTAAGGCAAGGAAAGAGTAACGGAAGGCAAGGAAGGCAAGGGAAAGCAAGGCAAGTCAAGAGTAAGGGAAGGAACGGCACGGCAAGGGGAAACAAGGCTAAGGCACGACAACGCAAGCTGGGCAAAGCACGGCAAGGCAAGGAAAGGGTAACGCAAGGCAAGGCAGGGTCAGGCAAGGCAAGGCTAATGCACGACAACGCAAGGCTAGGCAGTGCACGGCTAGGCAAGGAACGAGTAACGGAAGGAATGGAAGGCAAGGCAAAGCAAGGCAAGGCAAGTGTAACAAAAGGCACGGCACGGCAAGGGGAAACAAGGCTAAGGCACGACAACGCAAGCTAGGCAATGCACGGCAAGGCAAGGAAAGGGTAACGCAAGGCAAGGCAGGGTCAGGCGAGACAAAGCTAAGTCACGACAACGCAAGGCTAGGCAATGCACGGCAAGGCAAGGAAAGGGTAACGCAAGGGAAGGCACGTTGAGGAAAGGCAAGGCTAATGCACAACAACGCACGTCTAGGCAATGCACGGCAAGGCAAGGAAAGGGTAACGCAAGGGAAGTCACGGTCAGGCGAGGCAAGGCTAAGGCACGACAACGCAAGGCTAGGCAATGCACGGCAAGGCAAGGAAAGAGTAACGGAATGTAAGGAATGCAAGGGAAAGCAAGGCAAGGCAAGAGTAACAGAAGGAACGGCATGGCAAGGGGAAACAAGGCTAAAGCACGACAACGCAAGCTAGGCAATGCACGGCAAGGCAAGGAAAGGGGAACGCAAGGCAAGGCACGGTCAGGAAATGCAAGGCTAATGCACGACAACGGAAGGCTAGGCAATGCACGGCAAGGCAAGGAAAGAGTAACGGAATGTAAGGAATGCAAGAGAAAGCAAGGCAAGGCAAGAGTAACGGAAGGAACGGCACGGCAAGGGGAAACAAGGCTAAGGCACGACAACGCAAGGCTAGGCAAAGCACGGCAAGGCAAGGAAAGGGTAACGCAAGGCAAGGCACGGTGAGGCATGGCAAGGCTAATGCACGACAACGCACGGCTAGGCAAAGCAAGGCAAGGGAAGGAGAGGGTAACGCAAGGCCAGGCACGGTCACTCGAGGGAAGGCTAATGCACGACAACGCAAGGCTTAGCAGTGCACGGCTAGGCAAGGAAAGCGTAACAGAAGGAAAGGAAGGCAAGGCAAAGCAATGCAAGGCAAGTGAAACAAAAGGCAAGGCACGGCAAGGGGAAACAAGGCTAAGGCACGACAACGCAAGCTAGGCAATGCACGGCAAGGCAAGGAAAGGGTAACGCAAGGCAAGGCAGGGTCAGGCGAGACAAGGCTAAGGCACGACAACGCAAGGCTAGGCAATGCACGGCAAGGCAAGGAAAGGGTAACGCAAGGGAAGGCACGGTGAGGAAAGGCAAGGCTAATGCACAACAACGCACGTCTAGGCAATGCACGGCAAGGCAAGGAAAGAGTAACGGAAGGCAAGGAAGGCAAGGGAAAGCAAGGCAAGGCAAGGGTAAGGGAAGGAACGGCACGGCAAGGGGAAACAAGGCTAAGGCACGACAACGCAAGCTAGGCAATGCACGGCAAGGCAAGGAAAGGGTAACGCAAGGCAAGGCACGATCAGGCGAGGCAAGGCTAATGCACGACAACGCAAGGCTAGGCAGTGCACGGCTAGGCAAGGAAAGAGAAACGGAAGGATAGGAAGGCAAGGCAAAGCAAGGCAAGGGAAGTGTAACAAACGGCACGGCACGGCAAGGGGAAACAAGGTAAGGCACGACAACGCAAGCTAGGCAATGCACGGCAAGGCAAGGAAAGGGTAACGCAAGGCAAGGCACGGTCAGTCGAGGCAAGGCTAATGCACGACAACGCAAGGCTTGGCAGTGCACGGCTAGGCAAGGAACGAGTAACGGAAGGAATGGAAGGCAAGGCAAAGCAAGGCAAGGCAAGTGTAACAAAAGGCACGGCACGGCAAGGGGAAACAAGGCTAAGGCACGACAACGCAAGCTAGGCAATGCACGGCAAGGCAAGGAAAGGGTAACGCAAGGCAAGGCAGGGTCAGGCGAGACAAGGCTAAGGCACGACAACGCAAGGCTAGGCAATGCACGGCAAGGCAAGTTAAGGGTAACGCAAGGGAAGGCACGGTGAGGAAAGGCAAGGCTAATGCACAACAACGCACGTCTAGGCAATGCACGGCAAGGCAAGGAAAGGGTAACGGAATGTAAGGAATGCAAGGGAAAGCAAGGCAAGGCAAGAGTAACGGAAGGAACGGCACGGCAAGGGGAAACAAGGCTAAGGCACGATAACGCAAGGCTAGGCAAAGCACGGCAAGGCAAGGAAAGGGTAACGCAAGGGAAGGCACGGTGAGGAAAGGCAAGGCTAATGCACGACAACGCACGGCTAGGCAAAGCAAGGCAAGGGAAGGAGAGGGTAACGCAAGGCAAGGCACGGTCAAGCGAGGCAAGGCTAAGGCACGACAACACAAAGCTAGGCAATGCACGGCAAGGCAAGGAAAGGGTAACGCAAGGGAAGGCACGGTGAGGAAAGGCAAGGCTAATGCACAACAACGCACGTCTAGGCAATGCACGGCAAGGCAAGGAAAGGGTAACGCAAGGGAAGTCACGGTCAGGCGAGGCAAGGCTACGGCACGACAACGCAAGGCTAGGCAGTGCACGGCTAGGCAAGGAACGAGTAACGGAAGGAATGGAAGGCAAGGCAAAGCAAGGCAAGGCAAGTGTAACAAAAGGCACGGCACGGCAAGGGGAAACAAGGCTAAGGCACGACAACGCAAGCTAGGCAATGCACGGCAAGGCAAGGAAAGGGTAACGCAAGGCAAGGCAGGGTCAGGCGAGACAAGGCTAAGGCACGACAACGCAAGGCTAGGCAATGCACGGCAAGGCAAGGAAAGGGTAACGCAAGGGAAGGCACGTTGAGGAAAGGCAAGGCTAATGCACAACAACGCAAGTCTAGGCAATGCACGGCAAGGCAAGGAAAGGGTAACGCAAGGGAAGTCACGGTCAGGCGAGGCAAGGCTAAGGCACGACAACGCAAGGCTAGGCAATGCACGGTAAGGCAAGGAAAGAGTAACGGAATGTAAGGAATGCAAGGGAAAGCAAGGCAAGGCAAGAGTAACAGAAGGAACGGCACGGCAAGGGGAAACAAGGCTAAGGCACGACAACGCAAGCTAGGCAATGCACGGCAAGGCAAGGAAAGGGTAACGCAAGGCAAGGCACGGTCAGGAAATGCAAGGCTAATGCACGACAACGGAAGGCTAGGCAATGCACGGCAAGGCAAGGAAAGAGTAACGGAATGTAAGGAATGCAAGAGAAAGCAAGGCAAGGCAAGAGTAACGGAAGGAACGGCACGGCAAGGGGAAACAAGGCTAAGGCACGACAACGCAAGGCTAGGCAAAGCACGGCAAGGCAAGGAAAGGGTAACGCAAGGCAAGGCACGGTGAGGCATGGCAAGGCTAATGCACGACAACGCACGGCTAGGCAAAGCAAGGCAAGGGAAGGAGAGGGTAACGCAAGGCCAAGCACGGTCACTCGAGGGAAGGCTAATGCACGACAACGCAAGGCTTAGCAGTGCACGGCTAGGCAAGGAAAGCGTAACAGAAGGAAAGGAAGGCAAGGCAAAGCAATGCAAGGCAAGTGAAACAAAAGGCAAGGCACGGCAAGGGGAAACAAGGCTAAGGCACGACAACGCAAGCTAGGCAATGCACGGCAAGGCAAGGAAAGGGTAACGCAAGGCAAGGCAGGGTCAGGCGAGACAAGGCTAAGGCACGACAACGCAAGGCTAGGCAATGCACGGCAAGGCAAGGAAAGGGTAACGCAAGGGAAGGCACGGTGAGGAAAGGCAAGGCTAATGCACAACAACGCACGTCTAGGCAATGCACGGCAAGGCAAGGAAAGGGTAACGCAAGGGAAGTCACGGTCAGGCGAGGCAAGGCTAAGGCACGACAACGCAAGGCTAGGCAATGCATGGCAAGGCAAGGAAAGAGTAACGGAATGTAAGGAATGCAAGGGAAAGCAAGGCAAGGCAAGAGTAACAGAAGGAACGGCACGGCAAGGGGAAACAAGGCTAAGGCACGACAACGCAAGCTAGGCAATGCACGGCAAGGCAAGGAAAGGGTAACGCAAGGCAAGGCACGGTCAGGAAATGCAAGGCTAATGCACGACAACGGAAGGCTAGGCAATGCACGGCAAGGCAAGGAAAGAGTAACGGAATGTAAGGAATGCAAGGGAAAGCAAGGCAAGGCAAGAGTAACGGAAGGAACGGCACGGCAAGGGGAAACAAGGCTAAGGCACGACAACGCAAGGCTTAGCAGTGCACGGCTAGGCAACGAAAGCGTAACAGAAGGAAAGGAAGGCAAGGCAAAGCAATGCAAGGAAAGTGAAACAAAAGGCACGGCACGGTAAGTGGATAAAAGGGTATGGCACGACAACGCAAGCTAGGCAATGCACGGCAAGGCAAGGAAAGGGTAACGCAAGGCAAGGCACGGTCAGAGAAGGCAAGGCTAATGCACGACAACGCAAGGCTAGGCAATGCACGGTAAGGCAAGGAAAGAGTAACGGAAGGCAAGGAAGGCAAGGGAAAGCAAGGCAAGTCAAGAGTAAGGGAAGGAACGGCACGGCAAGGGGAAACAAGGCTAAGGCACGACAACGCAAGCTGGGCAAAGCACGGCAAGGCAAGGAAAGGGTAACGCAAGGCAAGGCAGGGTCAGGCAAGGCAAGGCTAATGCACGACAACGCAAGGCTAGGCAGTGCACGGCTAGGCAAGGAACGAGTAACGGAAGGAATGGAAGGCAAGGCAAAGCAAGGCAAGGCAAGTGTAACAAAAGGCACGGCACGGCAAGGGGAAACAAGGCTAAGGCACGACAACGCAAGCTAGGCAATGCACGGCAAGGCAAGGAAAGGGTAACGCAAGGCAAGGCAGGGTCAGGCGAGACAAAGCTAAGGCACGACAACGCAAGGCTAGGCAATGCACGGCAAGGCAAGGAAAGGGTAACGCAAGGGAAGGCACGTTGAGGAAAGGCAAGGCTAATGCACAACAACGCACGTCTAGGCAATGCACGGCAAGGCAAGGAAAGGGTAACGCAAGGGAAGTCACGGTCAGGCGAGGCAAGGCTAAGGCACGACAACGCAAGGCTAGGCAATGCACGGCAAGGCAAGGAAAGAGTAACGGAATGTAAGGAATGCAAGGGAAAGCAAGGCAAGGCAAGAGTAACAGAAGGAACGGCATGGCAAGGGGAAACAAGGCTAAAGCACGACAACGCAAGCTAGGCAATGCACGGCAAGGCAAGGAAAGGGGAACGCAAGGCAAGGCACGGTCAGGAAATGCAAGGCTAATGCACGACAACGGAAGGCTAGGCAATGCACGGCAAGGCAAGGAAAGAGTAACGGAATGTAAGGAATGCAAGAGAAAGCAAGGCAAGGCAAGAGTAACGGAAGGAACGGCACGGCAAGGGGAAACAAGGCTAAGGCACGACAACGCAAGGCTAGGCAAAGCACGGCAAGGCAAGGAAAGGGTAACGCAAGGCAAGGCACGGTGAGGCATGGCAAGGCTAATGCACGACAACGCACGGCTAGGCAAAGCAAGGCAAGGGAAGGAGAGGGTAACGCAAGGCCAGGCACGGTCACTCGAGGGAAGGCTAATGCACGACAACGCAAGGCTTAGCAGTGCACGGCTAGGCAAGGAAAGCGTAACAGAAGGAAAGGAAGGCAAGGCAAAGCAATGCAAGGCAAGTGAAACAAAAGGCAAGGCACGGCAAGGGGAAACAAGGCTAAGGCACGACAACGCAAGCTAGGCAATGCACGGCAAGGCAAGGAAAGGGTAACGCAAGGCAAGGCAGGGTCAGGCGAGACAAGGCTAAGGCACGACAACGCAAGGCTAGGCAATGCACGGCAAGGCAAGGAAAGGGTAACGCAAGGGAAGGCACGGTGAGGAAAGGCAAGGCTAATGCACAACAACGCACGTCTAGGCAATGCACGGCAAGGCAAGGAAAGAGTAACGGAAGGCAAGGAAGGCAAGGGAAAGCAAGGCAAGGCAAGGGTAAGGGAAGGAACGGCACGGCAAGGGGAAACAAGGCTAAGGCACGACAACGCAAGCTAGGCAATGCACGGCAAGGCAAGGAAAGGGTAACGCAAGGCAAGGCACGATCAGGCGAGGCAAGGCTAATGCACGACAACGCAAGGCTAGGCAGTGCACGGCTAGGCAAGGAAAGAGAAACGGAAGGATAGGAAGGCAAGGCAAAGCAAGGCAAGGGAAGTGTAACAAACGGCACGGCACGGCAAGGGGAAACAAGGTAAGGCACGACAACGCAAGCTAGGCAATGCACGGCAAGGCAAGGAAAGGGTAACGCAAGGCAAGGCACGGTCAGTCGAGGCAAGGCTAATGCACGACAACGCAAGGCTTGGCAGTGCACGGCTAGGCAAGGAACGAGTAACGGAAGGAATGGAAGGCAAGGCAAAGCAAGGCAAGGCAAGTGTAACAAAAGGCACGGCACGGCAAGGGGAAACAAGGCTAAGGCACGACAAGGCAAGCTAGGCAATGCACGGCAAGGCAAGGAAAGGGTAACGCAAGGCAAGGCAGGGTCAGGCGAGACAAGGCTAAGGCACGACAACGCAAGGCTAGGCAATGCACGGCAAGGCAAGTTAAGGGTAACGCAAGGGAAGGCACGGTGAGGAAAGGCAAGGCTAATGCACAACAACGCACGTCTAGGCAATGCACGGCAAGGCAAGGAAAGGGTAACGGAATGTAAGGAATGCAAGGGAAAGCAAGGCAAGGCAAGAGTAACGGAAGGAACGGCACGGCAAGGGGAAACAAGGCTAAGGCACGATAACGCAAGGCTAGGCAAAGCACGGCAAGGCAAGGAAAGGGTAACGCAAGGCAAGGCACGGTGAGGCAAGGCAAGGCTAATGCACGACAACGCACGGCTAGGCAAAGCAAGGCAAGGGAAGGAGAGGGTAACGCAAGGCAAGGCACGGTCAAGCGAGGCAAGGCTAAGGCACGACAACACAAAGCTAGGCAATGCACGGCAAGGCAAGGAAAGGGTAACGCAAGGGAAGGCACGGTGAGGAAAGGCAAGGCTAATGCACAACAACGCACGTCTAGGCAATGCACGGCAAGGCAAGGAAAGGGTAACGCAAGGGAAGTCACGGTCAGGCGAGGCAAGGCTAAGGCACGACAACGCAAGGCCAGGCAATGCACGGCAAGGCAAGGAAAGAGTAACGGAATGTAAGGAATGCAAGGGAAAGCAAGGCAAGGCAAGAGTAACAGAAGGAACGGCACGGAAAGGGGAAACAAGGCTAAGGCACGACAACGCAAGCTAGGGAATGCACGGCAAGGCAAGGAAAGGGTAACGTAAGGCAAGGCACTGTGAGGCAAGGCAAGGCTAATGCACAACAACGCACGGCTAGGCAATGGACGGCAAGGCAAGGAAAGGGTAACGCAAGGGAAGTCACGGTCAGGCGAGGCAAGGCTACGGCACGACAACGCAAGGCTAGGCAGTGCACGGCTAGGCAAGGAACGAGTAACGGAAGGAATGGAAGGCAAGGCAAAGCAAGGCAAGGCAAGTGTAACAAAAGGCACGGCACGGCAAGGGGAAACAAGGCTAAGGAACGACAACGCAAGCTAGGCAATGCACGGCAAGGCAAGGAAAGGGTAACGCAAGGCAAGGCAGGGTCAGGCGAGACAAGGCTAAGGCACGACAACGCAAGGCTAGGCAATGCACGGCAAGGCAAGGAAAGGGTAACGCAAGGGAAGGCACGTTGAGGAAAGGCAAGGCTAATGCACAACAACGCACGTCTAGGCAATGCACGGCAAGGCAAGGAAAGGGTAACGCAAGGGAAGTCACGGTCAGGCGAGGCAAGGCTAAGGCACGACAACGCAAGGCTAGGCAATGCACGGTAAGGCAAGGAAAGAGTAACGGAATGTAAGGAATGCAAGGGAAAGCAAGGCAAGGCAAGAGTAACAGAAGGAACGGCACGGCAAGGGGAAACAAGGCTAAGGCACGACAACGCAAGCTAGGCAATGCACGGCAAGGCAAGGAAAGGGTAACGCAAGGCAAGGCACGGTCAGGAAATGCAAGGCTAATGCACGACAACGGAAGGCTAGGCAATGCACGGCAAGGCAAGGAAAGAGTAACGGAATGTAAGGAATGCAAGAGAAAGCAAGGCAAGGCAAGAGTAACGGAAGGAACGGCACGGCAAGGGGAAACAAGGCTAAGGCACGACAACGCAAGGCTAGGCAAAGCACGGCAAGGCAAGGAAAGGGTAACGCAAGGCAAGGCACGGTGAGGCATGGCAAGGCTAATGCACGACAACGCACGGCTAGGCAAAGCAAGGCAAGGGAAGGAGAGGGTAACGCAAGGCCAAGCACGGTCACTCGAGGGAAGGCTAATGCACGACAACGCAAGGCTTAGCAGTGCACGGCTAGGCAAGGAAAGCGTAACAGAAGGAAAGGAAGGCAAGGCAAAGCAATGCAAGGCAAGTGAAACAAAAGGCAAGGCACGGCAAGGGGAAACAAGGCTAAGGCACGACAACGCAAGCTAGGCAATGCACGGCAAGGCAAGGAAAGGGTAACGCAAGGCAAGGCAGGGTCAGGCGAGACAAGGCTAAGGCACGACAACGCAAGGCTAGGCAATGCACGGCAAGGCAAGGAAAGGGTAACGCAAGGGAAGGCACGGTGAGGAAAGGCAAGGCTAATGCACAACAACGCACGTCTAGGCAATGCACGGCAAGGCAAGGAAAGGGTAACGCAAGGGAAGTCACGGTCAGGCGAGGCAAGGCTAAGGCAAGGCAAGGAAAGAGTAACGGAATGTAAGGAATGCAAGGGAAAGCAAGGCAAGGCAAGAGTAACAGAAGGAACGGCACGGCAAGGGGAAACAAGGCTAAGGCACGACAACGCAAGCTAGGCAATGCACGGCAAGGCAAGGAAAGGGTAACGCAAGGCAAGGCACGGTCAGGAAATGCAAGGCTAATGCACGACAACGGAAGGCTAGGCAATGCACGGCAAGGCAAGGAAAGAGTAACGGAATAAGGAATGCAAGGGAAAGCAAGGCAAGGCAAGAGTAACGGAAGGAACGACGGCAAGGGGAAACAAGGCTAAGGCACGACAACGCAAGGCTTAGCAGTGCACGGCTAGGCAACGAAAGCGTAACAGAAGCAAGGCAAGGCAAAGCAATGCAAGTAACGTGAAACAAGGCAAGGCACGGTGAGGAAAGGCAAGGCTAATGCACAACAACGCACGTCTGGGCAATGCACGGCAAGGCAAGGAAAGGGTAACGCAAGGGAAGTCACGGTCAGGCGAGGCAAGGCTAAGGCACGACAACGCAAGGCCAGGCAATGCACGGCAAGGCAAGGAAAGAGTAACGGAATGTAAGGAATGCAAGGGAAAGCAAGGCAAGGCAAGAGTAACAGAAGGAACGGCACGGAAAGGGGAAACAAGGCTAAGGCACGACAACGCAAGCTAGGGAATGCACGGCAAGGCAAGGAAAGGGTAACGTAAGGCAAGGCACTGTGAGGCAAGGCAAGGCTAAGGCACGACAACGCAAGCTGGGCAAAGCACGGCAAGGCAAGGAAAGGGTAACGCAAGGCAAGGCAGGTCAGGCAAGGCAAGGCTAATGCACGACAACGCAAGGCTAGGCAGTGCACGGCTAGGCAAGGAACGAGTAACGGAAGGAATGGAAGGCAAGGCAAAGCAAGGCAAGGCAAGTGTAACAAAAGGCACGGCACGGCAAGGGGAAACAAGGCTAAGGCACGACAACGCAAGCTAGGCAATGCACGGCAAGGCAAGGAAAGGGTAACGCAAGGCAAGGCAGGGTCAGGCGAGACAAAGCTAAGGCACGACAACGCAAGGCTAGGCAATGCACGGCAAGGCAAGGAAAGGGTAACGCAAGGGAAGGCACGTTGAGGAAAGGCAAGGCTAATGCACAACAACGCACGTCTAGGCAATGCACGGCAAGGCAAGGAAAGGGTAACGCAAGGGAAGTCACGGTCAGGGGAGGCAAGGCTAAGGCACGACAACGCAAGGCTAGGCAATGCACGGCAAGGCAAGGAAAGAGTAACGGAATGTAAGGAATGCAAGGGAAAGCAAGGCAAGGCAAGAGTAACAGAAGGAACGGCATGGCAAGGGGAAACAAGGCTAAGGCAGGACAACGCAAGCTAGGCAATGCACGGCAAGGCAAGGAAAGGGTAACGCAAGGCAAGGCACGGTCAGGAAATGCAAGGCTAATGCACGAAAACGGAAGGCTAGGCAATGCACGGCAAGGCAAGGAAAGAGTAACGGAATGTAAGGAATGCAAGAGAAAGCAAGGCAAGGCAAGAGTAACGGAAGGAACGGCACGGCAAGGGGAAACAAGGCTAAGGCACGACAACGCAAGGCTAGGCAAAGCACGGCAAGGCAAGGAAAGGGTAACGCAAGGCAAGGCAGGGTCAGGCGAGACAAGGCTAAGGCACGACAACGCAAGGCTAGGCAATGCACGGCAAGGCAAGGAAAGGGTAACGCAAGGGAAGGCACGGTGAGGAAAGGCAAGGCTAATGCACAACAACGCACGTCTAGGCAATGCACGGCAAGGCAAGGAAAGAGTAACGGAAGGCAAGGAAGGCAAGGGAAAGCAAGGCAAGGCAAGGGTAAGGGAAGGAACGGCACCGCAAGGGGAAACAAGGCTAAGGCACGACAACGCAAGCTAGGCAATGCACGGCAAGGCAAGGAAAGTGTAACGCAAGGCAAGGCACGGTCAGTCGAGGCAAGGCTAATGCACGACAACGCAAGGCTTGGCAGTGCACGGCTAGGGAAGGAAAGCGTAACAGAAGGAAAGGAAGGCAAGGCAAAGCAATGCAAGGCAAGTGAAACAAAAGGCACGGCACGGCAAGGGGAAAAAAGGGTAAGGCACGACAACGCAAGCTAGGCAATGCACGGCAAGGCAAGGAAAGGGTAACGTAAGGGAAGGCACGGTGAGGCAAGGCAAGGCTAATGCACAACAACGCACGGCTAGGCAATGGACGGCAACGCAAGGAAAGGGTAACGCAAGGGAAGTCACGGTCAGGCGAGGCATGGCTACGGCACGACAACGCAAGGCTAGGCAATGCACGGATGGTAAGCAAAGATTAACGGAAGGCAAGGAAGGCAAGGGAATGCAAGGCAAGTGAAGAGTAAGGGAAGGAACGGCAGGGCAAGGGGAAACAAGGCTAAGGCACGACAACGCAAGCTGGGCAAAGCACGGCAAGGCAAGGAAAGGGTAACGCAAGGCAAGGCACGGTCAGGCAAGGCAAGGTTAATGCACGACAACGCAAGGCTAGGCAGTGCACGGCTAGGCAAGGAACGAGTAACGGAAGGAATGGAAGGCAAGGCAAAGCAAGGCAAGGCAAGTGTAAAAAAAGGCACGGCACGGCAAGGGGAAACAAGGCTAAGGCACGACAACGCAAGCTAGGCAATGCACGGCAAGGCAAGGAAAGGGTAACGCAAGGCAAGGCAGGGTCAGGCGAGACAAGGCTAAGGCACGACAACGCAAGGCTAGGCAATGCACGACAAGGCAAGGAAAGGGTAACGCAAGGCAAGGCACGGTGAGGAAAGGCAAGGCTAATGCACAACAACGCACGTCTAGGCAATGCACGGCAAGGCAAGGAAAGAGTAACGGAATGTAAGGAATGCAAGGGAAAGCAAGGCAAGGCAAGAGTAACGGAAGGAACGGCACGGCAAGGGTAAACAAGGCTAAGGCACGACAACGAAAGGCTAGGCAAAGCACGGCAAGGCAAGGAAAGGGTAACGCAAGGCAAGGCACGGTGAGGCAAGGCAAGGCTAATGCACGACAACGCACGGCTAGGCAAAGCAAGGCAAGGGAAGGAGAGGGTAACTCAAGGCAAGGCACGGTCAAGCGAGGCAAGGCTAAGGCACGACAACGCAAGGCTAGGCAATGCACGGCAAGGCAAGGAAAGGGTAACGCAAGGGAAGGCACGGTGAGGAAAGGCAAGGCTAATGCACAACAACGCACGTCTAGGCAATGCACGGCAAGGCAAGGAAAGGGTAACGCAAGGGAAGTCACGGTCAGGCGAGGCAAGGCTAAGGCACGACAACGCAAGGCTAGGCAATGCACGGCAAGGCAAGGAAAGAGTAACGTAATGTAAGGAATGCAAGGGAAAGCAAGGCAAGGCAAGAGTAACAGAAGGAACGGCACGGCAAGGGGAAACAAGGCTAAGGCACGACAACGCAAGCTAGGGAATGCACGGCAAGGCAAGGAAAGGGTAACGTAAGGCAAGGCACTGTGAGGCAAGGCAAGGCTAATGCACAACAACGCACGGCTAGGCAATGGACGGCAAGGCAAGGAAAGGGTAACGCAAGGGAAGTCACGGTCAGGCGAGGCAAGGCTACGGCACGACAACGCAAGGCTAGGCAGTGCACGGCTAGGCAAGGAACGAGTAACGGAAGGAATGGAAGGCAAGGCAAAGCAAGGCAAGGCAAGTGTAACAAAAGGCACGGCACGGCAAGGGGAAACAAGGCTAAGGCACGACAACGCAAGCTAGGCAATGCACGGCAAGGCAAGGAAAGGGTAACGCAAGGCAAGGCAGGGTCAGGCGAGACAAGGCTAAGGCACGACAACGCAAGGCTAGGCAATGCACGGCAAGGCAAGGAAAGGGTAACGCAAGGGAAGGCACGTTGAGGAAAGGCAAGGCTAATGCACAACAACGCACGTCTAGGCAATGCACGGCAAGGCAAGGAAAGGGTAACGCAAGGGAAGTCACGGTCAGGCGAGGCAAGGCTAAGGCACGACAACGCAAGGCTAGGCAATGCACGGCAAGGCAAGGAAAGAGTAACGGAATGTAAGGAATGCAAGGGAAAGCAAGGCAAGGCAAGAGTAACAGAAGGAACGGCACGGCAAGGGGAAACAAGGCTAAGGCACGACAACGCAAGCTAGGCAATGCACGGCAAGGGAAGGAAAGGGTAACGCAAGGCAAGGCACGGTCAGGAAATGCAAGGCTAATGCACGACAACGGAAGGCTAGGCAATGCACGGCAAGGCAAGGAAAGAGTAACGGAATGTAAGGAATGCAAGAGAAAGCAAGGCAAGGCAAGAGTAACGGAAGGAACGGCACGGCAAGGGGAAACAAGGCTAAGGCACGACAACGCAAGGCTAGGCAAAGCACGGCAAGGCAAGGAAAGGGTAACGCAAGGCAAGGCACGCTGAGGCATGGCAAGGCTAATGCACGACAACGCACGGCTAGGCAAAGCAAGGCAAGGGAAGGAGAGGGTAACGCAAGGCCAGGCACGGTCACTCGAGGGAAGGCTAATGCACGACAACGCAAGGCTTAGCAGTGCACGGCTAGGCAAGGAAAGCGTAACAGAAGGAAAGGAAGGCAAGGCAAAGCAATGCAAGGCAAGTGAAACAAAAGGCAAGGCACGGCAAGGGGAAACAAGGCTAAGGCACGACAACGCAATCTAGGCAATGCACGGCAAGGCAAGGAAAGGGTAACGAAGGCAAGGCAAGGTCAGGCGAGACAAGGCTAAGGCACGACAACGCAAGGCTAGGCAATGCACGGCAAGGCAAGGAAAGGGTAACGCAAGGGAAGGCACGGTGAGGAAAGGCAAGGCTAATGCACAACAACGCACGTCTAGGCAATGCACGGCAAGGCAAGGAAAGGGTAACGCAAGGGAAGTCACGGTCAGGCGAGGCAAGGCTAAGGCACGACAACGCAAGGCTAGGAAATGCACGGCAAGGCAAGGAAAGAGTAACGGAATGTAAGGAATGCAAGGGAAAGCAAGGCAAGGCAAGAGTAACAGAAGGAACGGCACGGCAAGGGGAAACAAGGCTAAGGCACGACAACGCAAGCTAGGCAATGCACGGCAAGGCAAGGAAAGGGTAACGCAAGGCAAGGCACGGTCAGGAAATGCAAGGCTAATGCACGACAACGGAAGGCTAGGCAATGCACGGCAAGGCAAGGAAAGAGTAACGGAATGTAAGGAATGCAAGGGAAAGCAAGGCAAGGCAAGAGTAACGGAAGGAACGGCACGGCAAGGGGAAACAAGGCTAAGGCACGACAACGCAAGGCTTAGCAGTGCACGGCTAGGCAACGAAAGCGTAACAGAAGGAAAGGAAGGCAAGGCAAAGCAATGCAAGGCAAGTGAAACAAAAGGCACGGCAGGGTAAGGGGATAAAAGGGTATGGCACGACAACGCAAGCTAGGCAATGCACGGCAAGGCAAGGAAAGGGTAACGCAAGGCAAGGCACGGTCAGAGAAGGCAAGGCTAATGCACGACAACGCAAGGCTAGGCAATGCACGGTAAGGCAAGGAAAGAGTAACGGAAGGCAAGGAAGGCAAGGGAAAGCAAGGCAAGTCAAGAGTAAGGGAAGGAACGCCACGGCAAGGGGAAACAAGGCTAAGGCACGACAACGCACGCTGGGCAAAGCACGGCAAGGCAAGGAAAGGGTAACGCAAGGCAAGGCACGGTCAGGCAAGGCAAGGCTAATGCACGACAACGCAAGGCTAGGCAGTGCACGGCTAGGCAAGGAACGAGTAACGGAAGGAATGGAAGGCAAGGCAAAGCAAGGCAAGGCAAGTGTAACAAAAGGCACGGCACGGCAAGGGGAAACAAGGCTAAGGCACGACAACGCAAGCTAGGCAATGCACGGCAAGGCAAGGAAAGGGTAACGCAAGGCAAGGCAGGGTCAGGCGAGACAAGCTAAGACAAACGCTAAGGCACGACAACGCAAGGCTAGGCAATGCACGGCAAGGCAAGGAAAGGGTAACGCAAGGGAAGGCACGTTGAGGAAAGGCAAGGCTAATGCACAACAACGCACGTCTAGGCAATGCACGGCAAGGCAAGGAAAGGGTAACGCAAGGGAAGTCACGGTCAGGCGAGGCAAGGCTAAGGCACGACAACGCAAGGCTAGGCAATGCATGGCAAGGCAAGGAAAGAGTAACGGAATGTAAGGAATGCAAGGGAAAGCAAGGCAAGGCAAGAGTAACGGAAGGAACGGCACGGCAAGGGGAAACAAGGCTAAGGCACGACAACGCAAGGCTTAGCAGTGCACGGCTAGGCAACGAAAGCGTAACAGAAGGAAAGGAAGGCAAGGCAAAGCAATGCAAGGCAAGTGAAACAAAAGGCACGGCAGGGTAAGGGGATAAAAGGGTATGGCACGACAACGCAAGCTAGGCAATGCACGGCAAGGCAAGGAAAGGGTAACGCAAGGCAAGGCACGGTCAGAGAAGGCAAGGCTAATGCACGACAACGCAAGGCTAGGCAATGCACGGTAAGGCAAGGAAAGAGTAACGGAAGGCAAGGAAGGCAAGGGAAAGCAAGGCAAGTCAAGAGTAAGGGAAGGAACGGCACGGCAAGGGGAAACAAGGCTAAGGCACGACAACGCACGCTGGGCAAAGCACGGCAAGGCAAGGAAAGGGTAACGCAAGGCAAGGCACGGTCAGGCAAGGCAAGGCTAATGCACGACAACGCAAGGCTAGGCAGTGCACGGCTAGGCAAGGAACGAGTAACGGAAGGAATGGAAGGCAAGGCAAAGCAAGGCAAGGCAAGTGTAACAAAAGGCACGGCACGGCAAGGGGAAACAAGGCTATGGCACGACAACGCAAGCTAGGCAATGCACGGCAAGGCAAGGAAAGGGTAACGCAAGGCAAGGCAGGGTCAGGCGAGACAAAGCTAAGGCACGACAACGCAAGGCTAGGCAATGCACGGCAAGGCAAGGAAAGGGTAACGCAAGGGAAGGCACGTTGAGGAAAGGCAAGGCTAATGCACAACAACGCACGTCTAGGCAATGCACGGCAAGGCAAGGAAAGGGTAACGCAAGGGAAGTCACGGTCAGGCGAGGCAAGGCTAAGGCACGACAACGCAAGGCTAGGCAATGCACGGCAAGGCAAGGAAAGAGTAACGGAATGTAAGGAATGCAAGGGAAAGCAAGGCAAGGCAAGAGTAACAGAAGGAACGGCATGGCAAGGGGAAACAAGGCTAAAGCACGACAACGCAAGCTAGGCAATGCACGGCAAGGCAAGGAAAGGGGAACGCAAGGCAAGGCACGGTCAGGAAATGCAAGGCTAATGCACGACAACGGAAGGCTAGGCAATGCACGGCAAGGCAAGGAAAGAGTAACGGAATGTAAGGAATGCAAGAGAAAGCAAGGCAAGGCAAGAGTAACGGAAGGAACGGCACGGCAAGGGGAAACAAGGCTAAGGCACGACAACGCAAGGCTAGGCAAAGCACGGCAAGGCAAGGAAAGGGTAACGCAAGGCAAGGCACGGTGAGGCATGGCAAGGCTAATGCACGACAACGCACGGCTAGGCAAAGCAAGGCAAGGGAAGGAGAGGGTAACGCAAGGCCAGGCACGGTCACTCGAGGGAAGGCTAATGCACGACAACGCAAGGCTTAGCAGTGCACGGCTAGGCAAGGAAAGCGTAACAGAAGGAAAGGAAGGCAAGGCAAAGCAATGCAAGGCAAGTGAAACAAAAGGCAAGGCACGGCAAGGGGAAACAAGGCTAAGGCACGACAACGCAAGCTAGGCAATGCACGGCAAGGCAAGGAAAGGGTAACGCAAGGCAAGGCAGGGTCAGGCGAGACAAGGCTAAGGCACGACAACGCAAGGCTAGGCAATGCACGGCAAGGCAAGGAAAGGGTAACGCAAGGGAAGGCACGGTGAGGAAAGGCAAGGCTAATGCACAACAACGCACGTCTAGGCAATGCACGGCAAGGCAAGGAAAGAGTAACGGAAGGCAAGGAAGGCAAGGGAAAGCAAGGCAAGGCAAGGGTAAGGGAAGGAACGGCACGGCAAGGGGAAACAAGGCTAAGGCACGACAACGCAAGCTAGGCAATGCACGGCAAGGCAAGGAAAGGGTAACGCAAGGCAAGGCACGATCAGGCGAGGCAAGGCTAATGCACGACAACGCAAGGCTAGGCAGTGCACGGCTAGGCAAGGAAAGAGAAACGGAAGGATAGGAAGGCAAGGCAAAGCAAGGCAAGGGAAGTGTAACAAACGGCACGGCACGGCAAGGGGAAACAAGGTAAGGCACGACAACGCAAGCTAGGCAATGCACGGCAAGGCAAGGAAAGGGTAACGCAAGGCAAGGCACGGTCAGTCGAGGCAAGGCTAATGCACGACAACGCAAGGCTTGGCAGTGCACGGCTAGGCAAGGAACGAGTAACGGAAGGAATGGAAGGCAAGGCAAAGCAAGGCAAGGCAAGTGTAACAAAAGGCACGGCACGGCAAGGGGAAACAAGGCTAAGGCACGACAACGCAAGCTAGGCAATGCACGGCAAGGCAAGGAAAGGGTAACGCAAGGCAAGGCAGGGTCAGGCGAGACAAGGCTAAGGCACGACAACGCAAGGCTAGGCAATGCACGGCAAGGCAAGTTAAGGGTAACGCAAGGGAAGGCACGGTGAGGAAAGGCAAGGCTAATGCACAACAACGCACGTCTAGGCAATGCACGGCAAGGCAAGGAAAGGGTAACGGAATGTAAGGAATGTAAGGGAAAGCAAGGCAAGGCAAGAGTAACGGAAGGAACGGCACGGCAAGGGGAAACAAGGCTAAGGCACGATAACGCAAGGCTAGGCAAAGCACGGCAAGGCAAGGAAAGGGTAACGCAAGGCAAGGCACGGTGAGGCAAGGCAAGGCTAATGCACGACAACGCACGGCTAGGCAAAGCAAGGCAAGGGAAGGAGAGGGTAACGCAAGGCAAGGCACGGTCAAGCGAGGCAAGGCTAAGGCACGACAACACAAAGCTAGGCAATGCACGGCAAGGCAAGGAAAGGGTAACGCAAGGGAAGGCACGGTGAGGAAAGGCAAGGCTAATGCACAACAACGCACGTCTAGGCAATGCACGGCAAGGCAAGGAAAGGGTAACGCAAGGGAAGTCACGGTCAGGCGAGGCAAGGCTAAGGCACGACAACGCAAGGCCAGGCAATGCACGGCAAGGCAAGGAAAGAGTAACGGAATGTAAGGAATGCAAGGGAAAGCAAGGCAAGGCAAGAGTAACAGAAGGAACGGCACGGAAAGGGGAAACAAGGCTAAGGCACGACAACGCAAGCTAGGGAATGCACGGCAAGGCAAGGAAAGGGTAACGTAAGGCAAGGCACTGTGAGGCAAGGCAAGGCTAATGCACAACAACGCACGGCTAGGCAATGGACGGCAAGGCAAGGAAAGGGTAACGCAAGGGAAGTCACGGTCAGGCGAGGCAAGGCTACGGCACGACAACGCAAGGCTAGGCAGTGCACGGCTAGGCAAGGAACGAGTAACGGAAGGAATGGAAGGCAAGGCAAAGCAAGGCAAGGCAAGTGTAACAAAAGGCACGGCACGGCAAGGGGAAACAAGGCTAAGGCACGACAACGCAAGCTAGGCAATGCACGGCAAGGCAAGGAAAGGGTAACGCAAGGCAAGGCAGGGTCAGGCGAGACAAGGCTAAGGCACGACAACGCAAGGCTAGGCAATGCACGGCAAGGCAAGGAAAGGGTAACGCAAGGGAAGGCACGTTGAGGAAAGGCAAGGCTAATGCACAACAACGCACGTCTAGGCAATGCACGGCAAGGCAAGGAAAGGGTAACGCAAGGGAAGTCACGGTCAGGCGAGGCAAGGCTAAGGCACGACAACGCAAGGCTAGGCAATGCACGGTAAGGCAAGGAAAGAGTAACGGAATGTAAGGAATGCAAGGGAAAGCAAGGCAAGGCAAGAGTAACAGAAGGAACGGCACGGCAAGGGGAAACAAGGCTAAGGCACGACAACGCAAGCTAGGCAATGCACGGCAAGGCAAGGAAAGGGTAACGCAAGGCAAGGCACGGTCAGGAAATGCAAGGCTAATGCACGACAACGGAAGGCTAGGCAATGCACGGCAAGGCAAGGAAAGAGTAACGGAATGTAAGGAATGCAAGAGAAAGCAAGGCAAGGCAAGAGTAACGGAAGGAACGGCACGGCAAGGGGAAACAAGGCTAAGGCACGACAACGCAAGGCTAGGCAAAGCACGGCAAGGCAAGGAAAGGGTAACGCAAGGCAAGGCACGGTGAGGCATGGCAAGGCTAATGCACGACAACGCACGGCTAGGCAAAGCAAGGCAAGGGAAGGAGAGGGTAACGCAAGGCCAAGCACGGTCACTCGAGGGAAGGCTAATGCACGACAACGCAAGGCTTAGCAGTGCACGGCTAGGCAAGGAAAGCGTAACAGAAGGAAAGGAAGGCAAGGCAAAGCAATGCAAGGCAAGTGAAACAAAAGGCAAGGCACGGCAAGGGGAAACAAGGCTAAGGCACGACAACGCAAGCTAGGCAATGCACGGCAAGGCAAGGAAAGGGTAACGCAAGGCAAGGCAGGGTCAGGCGAGACAAGGCTAAGGCACGACAACGCAAGGCTAGGCAATGCACGGCAAGGCAAGGAAAGGGTAACGCAAGGGAAGGCACGGTGAGGAAAGGCAAGGCTAATGCACAACAACGCACGTCTAGGCAATGCACGGCAAGGCAAGGAAAGGGTAACGCAAGGGAAGTCACGGTCAGGCGAGGCAAGGCTAAGGCACGACAACGCAAGGCTAGGCAATGCATGGCAAGGCAAGGAAAGAGTAACGGAATGTAAGGAATGCAAGGGAAAGCAAGGCAAGGCAAGAGTAACAGAAGGAACGGCACGGCAAGGGGAAACAAGGCTAAGGCACGACAACGCAAGCTAGGCAATGCACGGCAAGGCAAGGAAAGGGTAACGCAAGGCAAGGCACGGTCAGGAAATGCAAGGCTAATGCACGACAACGGAAGGCTAGGCAATGCACGGCAAGGCAAGGAAAGAGTAACGGAATGTAAGGAATGCAAGGGAAAGCAAGGCAAGGCAAGAGTAACGGAAGGAACGGCACGGCAAGGGGAAACAAGGCTAAGGCACGACAACGCAAGGCTTAGCAGTGCACGGCTAGGCAACGAAAGCGTAACAGAAGGAAAGGAAGGCAAGGCAAAGCAATGCAAGGAAAGTGAAACAAAAGGCACGGCACGGTAAGTGGATAAAAGGGTATGGCACGACAACGCAAGCTAGGCAATGCACGGCAAGGCAAGGAAAGGGTAACGCAAGGCAAGGCACGGTCAGAGAAGGCAAGGCTAATGCACGACAACGCAAGGCTAGGCAATGCACGGTAAGGCAAGGAAAGAGTAACGGAAGGCAAGGAAGGCAAGGGAAAGCAAGGCAAGTCAAGAGTAAGGGAAGGAACGGCACGGCAAGGGGAAACAAGGCTAAGGCACGACAACGCAAGCTGGGCAAAGCACGGCAAGGCAAGGAAAGGGTAACGCAAGGCAAGGCAGGGTCAGGCAAGGCAAGGCTAATGCACGACAACGCAAGGCTAGGCAGTGCACGGCTAGGCAAGGAACGAGTAACGGAAGGAATGGAAGGCAAGGCAAAGCAAGGCAAGGCAAGTGTAACAAAAGGCACGGCACGGCAAGGGGAAACAAGGCTAAGGCACGACAACGCAAGCTAGGCAATGCACGGCAAGGCAAGGAAAGGGTAACGCAAGGCAAGGCAGGGTCAGGCGAGACAAAGCTAAGGCACGACAACGCAAGGCTAGGCAATGCACGGCAAGGCAAGGAAAGGGTAACGCAAGGGAAGGCACGTTGAGGAAAGGCAAGGCTAATGCACAACAACGCACGTCTAGGCAATGCACGGCAAGGCAAGGAAAGGGTAACGCAAGGGAAGTCACGGTCAGGGGAGGCAAGGCTAAGGCACGACAACGCAAGGCTAGGCAATGCACGGCAAGGCAAGGAAAGAGTAACGGAATGTAAGGAATGCAAGGGAAAGCAAGGCAAGGCAAGAGTAACAGAAGGAACGGCATGGCAAGGGGAAACAAGGCTAAGGCAGGACAACGCAAGCTAGGCAATGCACGGCAAGGCAAGGAAAGGGTAACGCAAGGCAAGGCACGGTCAGGAAATGCAAGGCTAATGCACGACAACGGAAGGCTAGGCAATGCACGGCAAGGCAAGGAAAGAGTAACGGAATGTAAGGAATGCAAGAGAAAGCAAGGCAAGGCAAGAGTAACGGAAGGAACGGCACGGCAAGGGGAAACAAGGCTAAGGCACGACAACGCAAGGCTAGGCAAAGCACGGCAAGGCAAGGAAAGGGTAACGCAAGGCAAGGCAGGGTCAGGCGAGACAAGGCTAAGGCACGACAACGCAAGGCTAGGCAATGCACGGCAAGGCAAGGAAAGGGTAACGCAAGGGAAGGCACGGTGAGGAAAGGCAAGGCTAATGCACAACAACGCACGTCTAGGCAATGCACGGCAAGGCAAGGAAAGAGTAACGGAAGGCAAGGAAGGCAAGGGAAAGCAAGGCAAGGCAAGGGTAAGGGAAGGAACGGCACCGCAAGGGGAAACAAGGCTAAGGCACGACAACGCAAGCTAGGCAATGCACGGCAAGGCAAGGAAAGGGTAACGCAAGGCAAGGCAGGGTCAGGCGAGACAAGGCTAAGGCACGACAACGCAAGGCTAGGCAATGCACGGCAAGGCAAGGAAAGGGTAACGCAAGGGAAGGCACGGTGAGGAAAGGCAAGGCTAATGCACAACAACGCACGTCTAGGCAATGCACGGCAAGGCAAGGAAAGGGTAACGCAAGGGAAGTCACGGTCAGGCGAGGCAAGGCTAAGGCACGACAACGCAAGGCTAGGCAATGCATGGCAAGGCAAGGAAAGAGTAACGGAATGTAAGGAATGCAAGGGAAAGCAAGGCAAGGCAAGAGTAACAGAAGGAACGGCACGGCAAGGGGAAACAAGGCTAAGGCACGACAACGCAAGCTAGGCAATGCACGGCAAGGCAAGGAAAGGGTAACGCAAGGCAAGGCACGGTCAGGAAATGCAAGGCTAATGCACGACAACGGAAGGCTAGGCAATGCACGGCAAGGCAAGGAAAGAGTAACGGAATGTAAGGAATGCAAGGGAAAGCAAGGCAAGGCAAGAGTAACGGAAGGAACGGCACGGCAAGGGGAAACAAGGCTAAGGCACGACAACGCAAGGCTTAGCAGTGCACGGCTAGGCAACGAAAGCGTAACAGAAGGAAAGGAAGGCAAGGCAAAGCAATGCAAGGCAAGTGAAACAAAAGGCACGGCACGGTAAGTGGATAAAAGGGTATGGCACGACAACGCAAGCTAGGCAATGCACGGCAAGGCAAGGAAAGGGTAACGCAAGGCAAGGCACGGTCAGAGAAGGCAAGGCTAATGCACGACAACGCAAGGCTAGGCAATGCACGGTAAGGCAAGGAAAGAGTAACGGAAGGCAAGGAAGGCAAGGGAAAGCAAGGCAAGTCAAGAGTAAGGGAAGGAACGGCACGGCAAGGGGAAACAAGGCTAAGGCACGACAACGCAAGCTGGGCAAAGCACGGCAAGGCAAGGAAAGGGTAACGCAAGGCAAGGCAGGGTCAGGCAAGGCAAGGCTAATGCACGACAACGCAAGGCTAGGCAGTGCACGGCTAGGCAAGGAACGAGTAACGGAAGGAATGGAAGGCAAGGCAAAGCAAGGCAAGGCAAGTGTAACAAAAGGCACGGCACGGCAAGGGGAAACAAGGCTAAGGCACGACAACGCAAGCTAGGCAATGCACGGCAAGGCAAGGAAAGGGTAACGCCAGGCAAGGCAGGGTCAGGCGAGACAAAGCTAAGGCACGACAACGCAAGGCTAGGCAATGCACGGCAAGGCAAGGAAAGGGTAACGCAAGGGAAGGCACGTTGAGGAAAGGCAAGGCTAATGCACAACAACGCACGTCTAGGCAATGCACGGCAAGGCAAGGAAAGGGTAACGCAAGGGAAGTCACGGTCAGGGGAGGCAAGGCTAAGGCACGACAACGCAAGGCTAGGCAATGCACGGCAAGGCAAGGAAAGAGTAACGGAATGTAAGGAATGCAAGGGAAAGCAAGGCAAGGCAAGGGTAAGGGAAGGAACGGCACCGCAAGGGGAAACAAGGCTAAGGCACGACAACGCAAGCTAGGCAATGCACGGCAAGGCAAGGAAAGTGTAACGCAAGGCAAGGCACGGTCAGTCGAGGCAAGGCTAATGCACGACAACGCAAGGCTTGGCAGTGCACGGCTAGGGAAGGAAAGCGTAACAGAAGGAAAGGAAGGCAAGGCAAAGCAATGCAAGGCAAGTGAAACAAAAGGCACGGCACGGCAAGGGGAAAAAAGGGTAAGGCACGACAACGCAAGCTAGGCAATGCACGGCAAGGCAAGGAAAGGGTAACGTAAGGGAAGGCACGGTGAGGCAAGGCAAGGCTAATGCACAACAACGCACGGCTAGGCAATGGACGGCAAGGCAAGGAAAGGGTAACGCAAGGGAAGTCACGGTCAGGCGAGGCATGGCTACGGCACGACAACGCAAGGCTAGGCAATGCACGGATGGTAAGCAAAGAGTAACGGAAGGCAAGGAAGGCAAGGGAATGCAAGGCAAGTGAAGAGTAAGGGAAGGAACGGCAGGGCAAGGGGAAACAAGGCTAAGGCACGACAACGCAAGCTGGGCAAAGCACGGCAAGGCAAGGAAAGGGTAACGCAAGGCAAGGCACGGTCAGGCAAGGCAAGGTTAATGCACGACAACGCAAGGCTAGGCAGTGCACGGCTAGGCAAGGAACGAGTAACGGAAGGAATGGAAGGCAAGGCAAAGCAAGGCAAGGCAAGTGTAAAAAAAGGCACGGCACGGCAAGGGGAAACAAGGCTAAGGCACGACAACGCAAGCTAGGCAATGCACGGCAAGGCAAGGAAAGGGTAACGCAAGGCAAGGCAGGGTCAGGCGAGACAAGGCTAAGGCACGACAACGCAAGGCTAGGCAATGCACGGCAAGGCAAGGAAAGGGTAACGCAAGGCAAGGCACGGTGAGGAAAGGCAAGGCTAATGCACAACAACGCACGTCTAGGCAATGCACGGCAAGGCAAGGAAAGAGTAACGGAATGTAAGGAATGCAAGGGAAAGCAAGGCAAGGCAAGAGTAACGGAAGGAACGGCACGGCAAGGGTAAACAAGGCTAAGGCACGACAACGCAAGGCTAGGCAAAGCACGGCAAGGCAAGGAAAGGGTAACGCAAGGCAAGGCACGGTGAGGCAAGGCAAGGCTAATGCACGACAACGCACGGCTAGGCAAAGCAAGGCAAGGGAAGGAGAGGGTAACTCAAGGCAAGGCACGGTCAAGCGAGGCAAGGCTAAGGCACGACAACGCAAGGCTAGGCAATGCACGGCAAGGCAAGGAAAGGGTAACGCAAGGGAAGGCACGGTGAGGAAAGGCAAGGCTAATGCACAACAACGCACGTCTAGGCAATGCACGGCAAGGCAAGGAAAGGGTAACGCAAGGGAAGTCACGGTCAGGCGAGGCAAGGCTAAGGCACGACAACGCAAGGCTAGGCAATGCACGGCAAGGCAAGGAAAGAGTAACGTAATGTAAGGAATGCAAGGGAAAGCAAGGCAAGGCAAGAGTAACAGAAGGAACGGCACGGCAAGGGGAAACAAGGCTAAGGCACGACAACGCAAGCTAGGGAATGCACGGCAAGGCAAGGAAAGGGTAACGTAAGGCAAGGCACTGTGAGGCAAGGCAAGGCTAATGCACAACAACGCACGGCTAGGCAATGGACGGCAAGGCAAGGAAAGGGTAACGCAAGGGAAGTCACGGTCAGGCGAGGCAAGGCTACGGCACGACAACGCAAGGCTAGGCAGTGCACGGCTAGGCAAGGAACGAGTAACGGAAGGAATGGAAGGCAAGGCAAAGCAAGGCAAGGCAAGTGTAACAAAAGGCACGGCACGGCAAGGGGAAACAAGGCTAAGGCACGACAACGCAAGCTAGGCAATGCACGGCAAGGCAAGGAAAGGGTAACGCAAGGCAAGGCAGGGTCAGGCGAGACAAGGCTAAGGCACGACAACGCAAGGCTAGGCAATGCACGGCAAGGCAAGGAAAGGGTAACGCAAGGGAAGGCACGTTGAGGAAAGGCAAGGCTAATGCACAACAACGCACGTCTAGGCAATGCACGGCAAGGCAAGGAAAGGGTAACGCAAGGGAAGTCACGGTCAGGCGAGGCAAGGCTAAGGCACGACAACGCAAGGCTAGGCAATGCACGGCAAGGCAAGGAAAGAGTAACGGAATGTAAGGAATGCAAGGGAAAGCAAGGCAAGGCAAGAGTAACAGAAGGAACGGCACGGCAAGGGGAAACAAGGCTAAGGCACGACAACGCAAGCTAGGCAATGCACGGCAAGGGAAGGAAAGGGTAACGCAAGGCAAGGCACGGTCAGGAAATGCAAGGCTAATGCACGACAACGGAAGGCTAGGCAATGCACGGCAAGGCAAGGAAAGAGTAACGGAATGTAAGGAATGCAAGAGAAAGCAAGGCAAGGCAAGAGTAACGGAAGGAACGGCACGGCAAGGGGAAACAAGGCTAAGGCACGACAACGCAAGGCTAGGCAAAGCACGGCAAGGCAAGGAAAGGGTAACGCAAGGCAAGGCACGGTGAGGCATGGCAAGGCTAATGCACGACAACGCACGGCTAGGCAAAGCAAGGCAAGGGAAGGAGAGGGTAACGCAAGGCCAGGCACGGTCACTCGAGGGAAGGCTAATGCACGACAACGCAAGGCTTAGCAGTGCACGGCTAGGCAAGGAAAGCGTAACAGAAGGAAAGGAAGGCAAGGCAAAGCAATGCAAGGCAAGTGAAACAAAAGGCAAGGCACGGCAAGGGGAAACAAGGCTAAGGCACGACAACGCAATCTAGGCAATGCACGGCAAGGCAAGGAAAGGGTAACGAAGGCAAGGCAGGGTCAGGCGAGACAAGGCTAAGGCACGACAACGCAAGGCTAGGCAATGCACGGCAAGGCAAGGAAAGGGTAACGCAAGGGAAGGCACGGTGAGGAAAGGCAAGGCTAATGCACAACAACGCACGTCTAGGCAATGCACGGCAAGGCAAGGAAAGGGTAACGCAAGGGAAGTCACGGTCAGGCGAGGCAAGGCTAAGGCACGACAACGCAAGGCTAGGAAATGCACGGCAAGGCAAGGAAAGAGTAACGGAATGTAAGGAATGCAAGGGAAAGCAAGGCAAGGCAAGAGTAACAGAAGGAACGGCACGGCAAGGGGAAACAAGGCTAAGGCACGACAACGCAAGCTAGGCAATGCACGGCAAGGCAAGGAAAGGGTAACGCAAGGCAAGGCACGGTCAGGAAATGCAAGGCCAATGCACGACAACGGAAGGCTAGGCAATGCACGGCAAGGCAAGGAAAGAGTAACGGAATGTAAGGAATGCAAGGGAAAGCAAGGCAAGGCAAGAGTAACGGAAGGAACGGCACGGCAAGGGGAAACAAGGCTAAGGCACGACAACGCAAGGCTTAGCAGTGCACGGCTAGGCAACGAAAGCGTAACAGAAGGAAAGGAAGGCAAGGCAAAGCAATGCAAGGCAAGTGAAACAAAAGGCACGGCAGGGTAAGGGGATAAAAGGGTATGGCACGACAACGCAAGCTAGGCAATGCACGGCAAGGCAAGGAAAGGGTAACGCAAGGCAAGGCACGGTCAGAGAAGGCAAGGCTAATGCACGACAACGCAAGGCTAGGCAATGCACGGTAAGGCAAGGAAAGAGTAACGGAAGGCAAGGAAGGCAAGGGAAAGCAAGGCAAGTCAAGAGTAAGGGAAGGAACGCCACGGCAAGGGGAAACAAGGCTAAGGCACGACAACGCACGCTGGGCAAAGCACGGCAAGGCAAGGAAAGGGTAACGCAAGGCAAGGCACGGTCAGGCAAGGCAAGGCTAATGCACGACAACGCAAGGCTAGGCAGTGCACGGCTAGGCAAGGAACGAGTAACGGAAGGAATGGAAGGCAAGGCAAAGCAAGGCAAGGCAAGTGTAACAAAAGGCACGGCACGGCAAGGGGAAACAAGGCTAGGCACGACAACGCAAGCTAGGCAATGCACGGCAAGGCAAGGAAAGGGTAACGCAAGGCAAGGCAGGGTCAGGCGAGACAAAGCTAAGGCACGACAACGCAAGGCTAGGCAATGCACGGCAAGGCAAGGAAAGGGTAACGCAAGGGAAGGCACGTTGAGGAAAGGCAAGGCTAATGGACAACAACGCACGTCTAGGCAAGGCACGGCAAGGCAAGGAAAGGGTAACGGAAGGGAAGTCACGGTCAGGCGAGGCAAGGCTAAGGCACGACAACGCAAGGCTAGGCAATGCACGGCAAGGCAAGGAAAGAGTAACGGAATGTAAGGAATGCAAGGGAAAGCAAGGCAAGGCAAGAGTAACAGAAGGAACGGCATGGCAAGGGGAAACAAGGCTAAAGCACGACAACGCAAGCTAGGCAATGCACGGCAAGGCAAGGAAAGGGGAACGCAAGGCAAGGCACGGTCAGGAAATGCAAGGCTAATGCACGACAACGGAAGGCTAGGCAATGCACGGCAAGGCAAGGAAAGAGTAACGGAATGTAAGGAATGCAAGAGAAAGCAAGGCAAGGCAAGAGTAACGGAAGGAACGGCACGGCAAGGGGAAACAAGGCTAAGGCACGACAACGCAAGGCTAGGCAAAGCACGGCAAGGCAAGGAAAGGGTAACGCAAGGCAAGGCACGGTGAGGCATGGCAAGGCTAATGCACGACAACGCACGGCTAGGCAAAGCAAGGCAAGGGAAGGAGAGGGTAACGCAAGGCCAGGCACGGTCACTCGAGGGAAGGCTAATGCACGACAACGCAAGGCTTAGCAGTGCACGGCTAGGCAAGGAAAGCGTAACAAGAAGGAAAGGAAGGCAAGGCAAAGCAATGCAAGGCAAGTGAAACAAAAGGCAAGGCACGGCAAGGGGAAACAAGGCTAAGGCACGACAACGCAAGCTAGGCAATGCACGGCAAGGCAAGGAAAGGGTAACGCAAGGCAAGGCAGGGTCAGGCGAGACAAGGCTAAGGCACGACAACGCAAGGCTAGGCAATGCACGGCAAGGCAAGGAAAGGGTAACGCAAGGGAAGGCACGGTGAGGAAAGGCAAGGCTAATGCACAACAACGCACGTCTAGGCAATGCACGGCAAGGCAAGGAAAGAGTAACGGAAGGCAAGGAAGGCAAGGGAAAGCAAGGCAAGGCAAGGGTAAGGGAAGGAACGGCACGGCAAGGGGAAACAAGGCTAAGGCACGACAACGCAAGCTAGGCAATGCACGGCAAGGCAAGGAAAGGGTAACGCAAGGCAAGGCACGATCAGGCGAGGCAAGGCTAATGCACGACAACGCAAGGCTAGGCAGTGCACGGCTAGGCAAGGAAAGAGAAACGGAAGGATAGGAAGGATAGGAAGGCAAGGCAAAGCAAGGCAAGGGAAGTGTAACAAACGGCACGGCACGGCAAGGGGAAACAAGGTAAGGCACGACAACGCAAGCTAGGCAATGCACGGCAAGGCAAGGAAAGGGTAACGCAAGGCAAGGCACGGTCAGTCGAGGCAAGGCTAATGCACGACAACGCAAGGCTTGGCAGTGCACGGCTAGGCAAGGAACGAGTAACGGAAGGAATGGAAGGCAAGGCAAAGCAAGGCAAGGCAAGTGTAACAAAAGGCACGGCACGGCAAGGGGAAACAAGGCTAAGGCACGACAACGCAAGCTAGGCAATGCACGGCAAGGCAAGGAAAGGGTAACGCAAGGCAAGGCAGGGTCAGGCGAGACAAGGCTAAGGCACGACAACGCAAGGCTAGGCAATGCACGGCAAGGCAAGTTAAGGGTAACGCAAGGGAAGGCACGGTGAGGAAAGGCAAGGCTAATGCACAACAACGCACGTCTAGGCAATGCACGGCAAGGCAAGGAAAGGGTAACGGAATGTAAGGAATGCAAGGGAAAGCAAGGCAAGGCAAGAGTAACGGAAGGAACGGCACGGCAAGGGGAAACAAGGCTAAGGCACGACAACGCAAGGCTAGGCAAAGCACGGCAAGGCAAGGAAAGGGTAACGCAAGGCAAGGCACGGTGAGGCAAGGCAAGGCTAATGCACGACAACGCACGGCTAGGCAAAGCAAGGCAAGGGAAGGAGAGGGTAACGCAAGGCAAGGCACGGTCAAGCGAGGCAAGGCTAAGGCACGACAACACAAAGCTAGGCAATGCACGGCAAGGCAAGGAAAGGGTAACGCAAGGGAAGGCACGGTGAGGAAAGGCAAGGCTAATGCACAACAACGCACGTCTAGGCAATGCACGGCAAGGCAAGGAAAGGGTAACGCAAGGGAAGTCACGGTCAGGCGAGGCAAGGCTAAGGCACGACAACGCAAGGCTAGGCAATGCACGGCAAGGCAAGGAAAGAGTAACGGAATGTAAGGAATGCAAGGGAAAGCAAGGCAAGGCAAGAGTAACAGAAGGAACGGCACGGCAAGGGGAAACAAGGCTAAGGCACGACAACGCAAGCTAGGGAATGCACGGCAAGGCAAGGAAAGGGTAACGTAAGGCAAGGCACTGTGAGGCAAGGCAAGGCTAATGCACAACAACGCACGGCTAGGCAATGGACGGCAAGGCAAGGAAAGGGTAACGCAAGGGAAGTCACGGTCAGGCGAGGCAAGGCTACGGCACGACAACGCAAGGCTAGGCAGTGCACGGCTAGGCAAGGAACGAGTAACGGAAGGAATGGAAGGCAAGGCAAAGCAAGGCAAGGCAAGTGTAACAAAAGGCACGGCACGGCAAGGGGAAACAAGGCTAAGGCACGACAACGCAAGCTAGGCAATGCACGGCAAGGCAAGGAAAGGGTAACGCAAGGCAAGGCAGGGTCAGGCGAGACAAGGCTAAGGCACGACAACGCAAGGCTAGGCAATGCACGGCAAGGCAAGGAAAGGGTAACGCAAGGGAAGGCACGTTGAGGAAAGGCAAGGCTAATGCACAACAACGCACGTCTAGGCAATGCACGGCAAGGCAAGGAAAGGGTAACGCAAGGGAAGTCACGGTCAGGCGAGGCAAGGCTAAGGCACGACAACGCAAGGCTAGGCAATGCACGGTAAGGCAAGGAAAGAGTAACGGAATGTAAGGAATGCAAGGGAAAGCAAGGCAAGTCAAGAGTAACAGAAGGAACGGCACGGCAAGGGGAAACAAGGCTAAGGCACGACAACGCAAGCTAGGCAATGCACGGCAAGGCAAGGAAAGGGTAACGCAAGGCAAGGCACGGTCAGGAAATGCAAGGCTAATGCACGACAACGGAAGGCTAGGCAATGCACGGCAAGGCAAGGAAAGAGTAACGGAATGTAAGGAATGCAAGAGAAAGCAAGGCAAGGCAAGAGTAACGGAAGGAACGGCACGGCAAGGGGAAACAAGGCTAAGGCACGACAACGCAAGGCTAGGCAAAGCACGGCAAGGCAAGGAAAGGGTAACGCAAGGCAAGGCACGGTGAGGCAGGCAAGGCTAATGCACGACAACGCACGGCTAGGCAAAGCAAGGCAAGGGAAGGAGAGGGTAACGCAAGGCCAAGCACGGTCACTCGAGGGAAGGCTAATGCACGACAACGCAAGGCTTAGCAGTGCACGGCTAGGCAAGGAAAGCGTAACAGAAGGAAAGGAAGGCAAGGCAAAGCAATGCAAGGCAAGTGAAACAAAAGGCAAGGCACGGCAAGGGGAAACAAGGCTAAGGCACGACAACGCAAGCTAGGCAATGCACGGCAAGGCAAGGAAAGGGTAACGCAAGGCAAGGCACGGTCAGGAAATGCAAGGCTAATGCACGACAACGGAAGGCTAGGCAATGCACGGCAAGGCAAGGAAAGAGTAACGGAATGTAAGGAATGCAAGGGAAAGCAAGGCAAGGCAAGAGTAACGGAAGGAACGGCACGGCAAGGGGAAACAAGGCTAAGGCACGACAACGCAATGCTTAGCAGTGCACGGCTAGGCAACGAAAGCGTAACAGAAGGAAAGGAAGGCAAGGCAAAGCAATGCAAGGCAAGTGAAACAAAAGGCACGGCACGGTAAGGGATAAAAGGGTATGGCACGACAACGCAAGCTAGGCAATGCACGGCAAGGCAAGGAAAGGGTAACGCAAGGCAAGGCACGGTCAGAGAAGGCAAGGCTAATGCACGACAACGCAAGGCTAGGCAATGCACGGTAAGGCAAGGAAAGAGTAACGGAAGGCAAGGAAGGCAAGGGAAAGCAAGGCAAGTCAAGAGTAAGGGAAGGAACGGCACGGCAAGGGGAAACAAGGCTAAGGCACGACAACGCAAGCTGGGCAAAGCACGGCAAGGCAAGGAAAGGGTAACGCAAGGCAAGGCAGGGTCAGGCAAGGCAAGGCTAATGCACGACAACGCAAGGCTAGGCAGTGCACGGCTAGGCAAGGAACGAGTAACGGAAGGAATGGAAGGCAAGGCAAAGCAAGGCAAGGCAAGTGTAACAAAAGGCACGGCACGGCAAGGGGAAACAAGGCTAAGGCACGACAACGCAAGCTAGGCAATGCACGGCAAGGCAAGGAAAGGGTAACGCAAGGCAAGGCAGGGTCAGGCGAGACAAAGCTAAGGCACGACAACGCAAGGCTAGGCAATGCACGGCAAGGCAAGGAAAGGGTAACGCAAGGGAAGGCACGTTGAGGAAAGGCAAGGCTAATGCACAACAACGCACGTCTAGGCAATGCACGGCAAGGCAAGGAAAGGGTAACGCAAGGGAAGTCACGGTCAGGGGAGGCAAGGCTAAGGCACGACAACGCAAGGCTAGGCAATGCACGGCAAGGCAAGGAAAGAGTAACGGAATGTAAGGAATGCAAGGGAAAGCAAGGCAAGGCAAGAGTAACAGAAGGAACGGCATGGCAAGGGGAAACAAGGCTAAGGCACGACAACGCAAGCTAGGCAATGCACGGCAAGGCAAGGAAAGGGTAACGCAAGGCAAGGCACGGTCAGGAAATGCAAGGCTAATGCACGACAACGGAAGGCTAGGCAATGCACGGCAAGGCAAGGAAAGAGTAACGGAATGTAAGGAATGCAAGGGAAAGCAAGGCAAGGCAAGAGTAACGGAAGGAACGGCACGGCAAGGGGAAGCAAGGCTAAGGCACGACAACGCAAGGCTAGGCAAAGCACGGCAAGGCAAGGAAAGGGTAACGCAAGGCAAGGCACGGTGAGGCATGGCAAGGCTAATGCACGACAACGCACGGCTAGGCAAAGCAAGGCAAGGGAAGGAGAGGGTAACGCAAGGCCAGACACGGTCACTCGAGGGAAGGCTAATGCACGACAACGCAAGGCTTAGCAGTGCACGGCTAGGCAAGGAAAGCGTAACAGAAGGAAAGGAAGGCAAGGCAAAGCAATGCAAGGCAAGTGAAACAAAAGGCAAGGCACGGCAAGGGGAAACAAGGCTAAGGCACGACAACGCAAGCTAGGCAATGCACGGCAAGGCAAGGAAAGGGTAACGCAAGGCAAGGCAGGGTCAGGCGAGACAAGGCTAAGGCACGACAACGCAAGGCTAGGCAATGCACGGCAAGGCAAGGAAAGGGTAACGCAAGGGAAGGCACGGTGAGGAAAGGCAAGGCTAATGCACAACAACGCACGTCTAGGCAATGCACGGCAAGGCAAGGAAAGAGTAACGGAAGGCAAGGAAGGCAAGGGAAAGCAAGGCAAGGCAAGGGTAAGGGAAGGAACGGCACCGCAAGGGGAAACAAGGCTAAGGCACGACAACGCAAGCTAGGCAATGCACGGCAAGGCAAGGAAAGGGTAACGCAAGGCAAGGCACGATCAGGCGAGGCAAGGCTAATGCACGACAACGCAAGGCTAGGCAGTGCACGGCTAGGCAAGGAAAGAGTAACGGAAGGATAGGAAGGCAAGGCAAAGCAAGGCAAGGGAAGTGTAACAAACGGCACGGCACGGCAAGGGGAAACAAGGTAAGGCACGACAACGCAAGCTAGGCAATGCACGGCAAGGCAAGGAAAGGGTAACGCAAGGCAAGGCACGGTCAGTCGAGGCAAGGCTAATGCACGACAACGCAAGGCTTGGCAGTGCAAGGCTAGGCAAGGAAAGAGTAACAGAAGGAAAGGAAGGCAAGGCAAAGCAATGCAAGGCAAGTGAAACAAAAGGCACGGCACGGCAAGGAGAAACAAGGGTAAGGCACGACAACGCAAGCTAGGCAATGCACGGCAAGGCAAGGAAAGGGTAACGTAAGGCAAGGCACGGTGAGGCAAGGCAAGGCTAATGCACAACAACGCACGGCTAGGCAATGGACGGCAAGGCAAGGAAAGGGTAACGCAAGGGAAGTCACGGTCAGGCGAGGCAAGGCTACGGCACGACAACTCAAGGCTAGGCAATGCACGGATGGTAAGCAAAGAGTAACGGAAGGCAAGGAAGGCAAGGGAAAGCAAGGCAAGTCAAGAGTAAGGGAAGGAACGGCACGGCAAGGGGAAACAAGGCTAAGGCACGACAACGCAAGCTGGGCAAAGCACGGCAAGGCAAGGAAAGGGTAACGCAAGGCAAGGCACGGTCAGGCAAGGCAAGGCTAATGCACGACAACGCAAGGCTAGGCAGTGCACGGCTAGGCAAGGAACGAGTAACGGAAGGAATGGAAGGCAAGGCAAAGCAAGGCAAGGCAAGTGTAACAAAAGGCACGGCACGGCAAGGGGAAACAAGGCTAAGGCACGACAACGCAAGCTAGGCAATGCACGGCAAGGCAAGGAAAGGGTAACGCAAGGCAAGGCAGGGTCAGGCGAGACAAGGCTAAGGCACGACAACGCAAGGCTAGGCAATGCACGGCAAGGCAAGTTAAGGGTAACGCAAGGGAAGGCACGGTGAGGAAAGGCAAGGCTAATGCACAACAACGCACGTCTAGGCAATGCACGGCAAGGCAAGGAAAGGGTAACACAAGGGAAGTCACGGTCAGGCGAGGCAAGGCTAAGGCACGACAACGCAAGGCTAGGCAATGCACGGCAAGGCAAGGAAAGAGTAACGGAATGTAAGGAATGCAAGGGAAAGCAAGGCAAGGCAAGAGTAACAGAAGGAACGGCACGGCTAGGGGAAACAAGGCTAAGGTACGACAACGCCAGCTAGGCAATGCACGGAAAGGCAAGGAAAGGGTAACGCAAGGCAAGGCACGGTCAGGAAATGCAAGGCTAATGCACGACAACGGAAGGCTAGGCAATGCACGGCAAGGCAAGGAAAGAGTAACGGAATGTAAGGAATGCAAGGGAAAGCAAGGCAAGGCAAGAGTAACGGAAGGAACGGCACGGCAAGGGGAAACAAGGCTACGGCACGACAACGCAAGGCTAGGCAAAGCACGGCAAGGCAAGGAAAGGGTAACTCAAGGCAAGGCACGGTGAGGCATGGCAAGGCTAATGCACGACAACGCACGGCTAGGCAAAGCAAGGCAAGGGAAGGAGAGGGTAACGCAAGGCCAGGCACGGTCAGTCGAGGGAAGGCTAATGCAGGACAACGCAAGGCTTAGCAGTGCACGGCTAGGCAAGGAAAGCGTAACAGAAGGAAAGGAAGGCAAGGCAAAGCAATGCAAGGCAAGTGAAACAAAAGGCACGGCACGGCAAGGGGAAACAAGGATAAGGCACGACAACGCAAGCTAGGCAATGCACGGCAAGGCAAGGAAAGTGTAACGCAAGGCAAGGCACGGTCAGTCGAGGCAAGGCTAATGCACGACAACGCAAGGCTTGGCAGTGCACGGCTAGGGAAGGAAAGCGTAACAGAAGGAAAGGAAGGCAAGGCAAAGCAATGCAAGGCAAGTGAAACAAAAGGCACGGCACGGCAAGGGGAAAAAAGGGTAAGGCACGACAACGCAAGCTAGGCAATGCACGGCAAGGCAAGGAAAGGGTAACGTAAGGGAAGGCACGGTGAGGCAAGGCAAGGCTAATGCACAACAACGCACGGCTAGGCAATGGACGGCAAGGCAAGGAAAGGGTAACGCAAGGGAAGTCACGGTCAGGCGAGGCATGGCTACGGCACGACAACGCAAGGCTAGGCAATGCACGGATGGTAAGCAAAGAGTAACGGAAGGCAAGGAAGGCAAGGGAATGCAAGGCAAGTGAAGAGTAAGGGAAGGAACGGCAGGGCAAGGGGAAACAAGGCTAAGGCACGACAACGCAAGCTGGGCAAAGCACGGCAAGGCAAGGAAAGGGTAACGCAAGGCAAGGCACGGTCAGGCAAGGCAAGGTTAATGCACGACAACGCAAGACTAGGCAGTGCACGGCTAGGCAAGGAACGAGTAACGGAAGGAATGGAAGGCAAGGCAAAGCAAGGCAAGGCAAGTGTAACAAAAGGCACGGCACGGCAAGGGGAAACAAGGCTAAGGCACGACAACGCAAGCTAGGCAATGCACGGCAAGGCAAGGAAAGGGTAACGCAAGGCAAGGCAGGGTCAGGCGAGACAAGGCTAAGGCACGACAACGCAAGGCTAGGCAATGCACGGCAAGGCAAGGAAAGGGTAACGCAAGGCAAGGCACGGTGAGGAAAGGCAAGGCTAATGCACAACAACGCACGTCTAGGCAATGCACGGCAAGGCAAGGAAAGAGTAACGGAATGTAAGGAATGCAAGGGAAAGCAAGGCAAGGCAAGAGTAACGGAAGGAACGGCACGGCAAGGGGAAACAAGGCTAAGGCACGACAACGCAAGGCTAGGCAAAGCACGGCAAGGCAAGGAAAGGGTAACGCAAGGCAAGGCACGGTGAGGCAAGGCAAGGCTAATGCACGACAACGCACGGCTAGGCAAAGCAAGGCAAGGGAAGGAGAGGGTAACGCAAGGCAAGGCACGGTCAAGCGAGGCAAGGCTAAGGCACGACAACGCAAGGCTAGGCAATGCACGGCAAGGCAAGGAAAGGGTAACGCAAGGGAAGGCACGGTGAGGAAAGGCAAGGCTAATGCACAACAACGCACGTCTAGGCAATGCACGGCAAGGCAAGGAAAGGGTAACGCAAGGGAAGTCACGGTCAGGCGAGGCAAGGCTAAGGCACGACAACGCAAGGCTAGGCAATGCACGGCAAGGCAAGGAAAGAGTAACGGAATGTAAGGAATGCAAGGGAAAGCAAGGCAAGGCAAGAGTAACAGAAGGAACGGCACGGCAAGGGGAAACAAGGCTAAGGCACGACAACGCAAGCTAGGGAATGCACGGCAAGGCAAGGAAAGGGTAACGTAAGGCAAGGCACTGTGAGGCAAGGCAAGGCTAATGCACAACAACGCACGGCTAGGCAATGGACGGCAAGGCAAGGAAAGGGTAACGCAAGGGAAGTCACGGTCAGGCGAGGCAAGGCTACGGCACGACAACGCAAGGCTAGGCAATGCACGTGGACGGCGGAAGGAAGGAAGGCAAGGGAAAGCAAGGCAAGCAAGAGTAAGGGAAGGAACGGCACGGCAAGGGGAAACAAGGCTAAGGCACGACAACGCAAGCTAAAGCGGCAAGGCAAGGAAAGGGTAACGGGCAAGGCAAGGCAAGGCAAGGCTAAGCACGACAACGCAAGGCAAGTGCACGGCTAGGCAAGGAACGAAACGGAAGGAATGGAAGGCAAGGCAAAGCAAGGCAAGGCAAGTGTAACAAAAGGCACGGCACGGCAAGGGGAAACAAGGCTAAGGCACGACAACGCAAGCTAGGCAATGCACGGCAAGGCAAGGAAAGGGTAACGCAAGGCAAGGCAGGGTCAGGCGAGACAAGGCTAAGGCACGACAACGCAAGGCTAGGCAATGCACGGCAAGGCAAGGAAAGGGTAACGCAAGGGAAGGCACGTTGAGGAAAGGCAAGGCTAATGCACAACAACGCACGTCTAGGCAATGCACGGCAAGGCAAGGAAAGGGTAACGCAAGGGAAGTCACGGTCAGGCGAGGCAAGGCTAAGGCACGACAACGCAAGGCTAGGCAATGCACGGCAAGGCAAGGAAAGAGTAACGGAATGTAAGGAATGCAAGGGAAAGCAAGGCAAGGCAAGAGTAACAGAAGGAACGGCACGGCAAGGGGAAACAAGGCTAAGGCACGACAACGCAAGCTAGGCAATGCACGGCAAGGCAAGGAAAGGGTAACGCAAGGCAAGGCACGGTCAGGAAATGCAAGGCTAATGCACGACAACGGAAGGCTAGGCAATGCACGGCAAGGCAAGGAAAGAGTAACGGAATGTAAGGAATGCAAGTGAAAGCAAGGCAAGGCAAGAGTAACGGAAGGAACGGCACGGCAAGGGGAAACAAGGCTAAGGCACGACAACGCAAGGCTAGGCAAAGCACGGCAAGGCAAGGAAAGGGTAACGCAAGGCAAGGCACGGTGAGGCATGGCAAGGCTAATGCACGACAACGCACGGCTAGGCAAAGCAAGGCAAGGGAAGGAGAGGGTAACGCAAGGCCAGGCACGGTCACTCGAGGGAAGGCTAATGCACGACAACGCAAGGCTTAGCAGTGCACGGCTAGGTAAGGAAAGCGTAACAGAAGGAAAGGAAGGCAAGGCAAAGCAATGCAAGGCAAGTGAAACAAAAGGCAAGGCACGGCAAGGGGAAACAAGGCTAAGGCACGACAACGCAAGCTAGGCAATGCACGGCAAGGCAAGGAAAGGGTAACGCAAGGCAAGGCAGGGTCAGGCGAGACAAGGCTAAGGCACGACAACGCAAGGCTAGGCAATGCACGGCAAGGCAAGGAAAGGGTAACGCAAGGGAAGGCACGTGAGGAAAGGCAAGGCTAATGCACAACAACGCACGTCTAGGCAATGCACGGCAGGCAAGGAAAGGGTAACGCAAGGGAAGTCACGGTCAGGCGAGGCAAGGCTAAGGCACGACAACGCAAGGCTAGGCAATGCACGGCAAGGCAAGGAAAGAGTAACGGAATGTAAGGAATGCAAGGGAAAGCAAGGCAAGGCAAGAGTAACAGAAGGAACGGCACGGCAAGGGGAAACAAGGCTAAGGCACGACAACGCAAGCTAGGCAATGCACGGCAAGGCAAGGAAAGGGTAACGCAAGGCAAGGCACGGTCAGGAAATGCAAGGCTAATGCACGACAACGGAAGGCTAGGCAATGCACGGCAAGGCAAGGAAAGAGTAACGGAATGTAAGGAATGCAAGGGAAAGCAAGGCAAGGCAAGAGTAACGGAAGGAACGGCACGGCAAGGGGAAACAAGGCTAAGGCACGACAACGCAAGGCTTAGCAGTGCACGGCTAGGCAACGAAAGCGTAACAGAAGGAAAGGAAGGCAAGGCAAAGCAATGCAAGGCAAGTGAAACAAAAGGCACGGCACGGTAAGGGGATAAAAGGGTATGGCACGACAACGCAAGCTAGGCAATGCACGGCAAGGCAAGGAAAGGGTAACGCAAGGCAAGGCACGGTCAGAGAAGGCAAGGCTAATGCACGACAAAGCAAGGCTAGGCAATGCACGGTAAGGCAAGGAAAGAATAACGGAAGGCAAGGAAGGCAAGGGAAAGCAAGGCAAGTCAAGAGTAAGGGAAGGAACGGCACGGCAAGGGGAAACAAGGCTAAGGCACTACAACGCAAGCTGGGCAAAGCACGGCAAGGCAAGGAAAGGGTAACGCAAGGCAAGGCACGGTCAGGCAAGGCAAGGCTAATGCACGACAACGCAAGGCTAGGCAGTGCACGGCTAGGCAAGGAACGAGTAACGGAAGGAATGGAAGGCAAGGCAAAGCAAGGCAAGGCAAGTGTAACAAAAGGCACGGCACGGCAAGGGGAAACAAGGCTAAGGCACGACAACGCAAGCTAGGCAATGCACGGCAAGGCAAGGAAAGGGTAACGCAAGGCAAGGCAGGGTCAGGCGAGACAAAGCTAAGGCACGACAACGCAAGGCTAGGCAATGCACGGCAAGGCAAGGAAAGGGTAACGCAAGGGAAGGCACGTTGAGGAAAGGCAAGGCTAATGCACAACAACGCACGTCTAGGCAATGCACGGCAAGGCAAGGAAAGGGTAACGCAAGGGAAGTCACGGTCAGGCGAGGCAAGGCTAAGGCACGACAACGCAAGGCTAGGCAATGCACGGCAAGGCAAGGAAAGAGTAACGGAATGTAAGGAATGCAAGGGAAAGCAAGGCAAGGCAAGAGTAACAGAAGGAACGGCATGGCAAGGGGAAACAAGGCTAAGGCACGACAACGCAAGCTAGGCAATGCACGGCAAGGCAAGGAAAGGGTAACGCAAGGCAAGGCACGGTCAGGAAATGCAAGGCTAATGCACGACAACGGAAGGCTAGGCAATGCACGGCAAGGCAAGGAAAGAGTAACGGAATGTAAGGAATGCAAGAGAAAGCAAGGCAAGGCAAGAGTAACGGAAGGAACGGCACGGCAAGGGGAAACAAGGCTAAGGCACGACAACGCAAGGCTAGGCAAAGCAAGGCAAGGGAAGGAGAGGGTAACGCAAGGCCAGGCACGGTCACTCGAGGGAAGGCTAATGCACGACAACGCAAGGCTTAGCAGTGCACGGCTAGGCAAGGAAAGCGTAACAGAAGGAAAGGAAGGCAAGGCAAAGCAATGCAAGGCAAGTGAAACAAAAGGCAAGGCACGGCAAGGGGAAACAAGGCTAAGGCACGACAACGCAAGCTAGGCAATGCACGGCAAGGCAAGGAAAGGGTAACGCAAGGCAAGGCAGGGTCAGGCGAGACAAGGCTAAGGCACGACAACGCAAGGCTAGGCAATGCACGGCAAGGCAAGGAAAGGGTAACGCAAGGGAAGGCACGGTGAGGAAAGGCAAGGCTAATGCACAACAACGCACGTCTAGGCAATGCACGGCAAGGCAAGGAAAGAGTAACGGAAGGCAAGGAAGGCAAGGGAAAGCAAGGCAAGGCAAGGGTAAGGGAAGGAACGGCACCGCAAGGGGAAACAAGGCTAAGGCACGACAACGCAAGCTAGGCAATGCACGGCAAGGCAAGGAAAGGGTAACGCAAGGCAAGGCACGATCAGGCGAGGCAAGGCTAATGCACGACAACGCAAGGCTAGGCAGTGCACGGCTAGGCAAGGAAAGAGTAACGGAAGGATAGGAAGGCAAGGCAAAGCAAGGCAAGGGAAGTGTAACAAACGGCACGGCACGGCAAGGGGAAACAAGGTAAGGCACGACAACGCAAGCTAGGCAATGCACGGCAAGGCAAGGAAAGGGTAACGCAAGGCAAGGCACGGTCAGTCGAGGCAAGGCTAATGCACGACAACGCAAGGCTTGGCAGTGCAAGGCTAGGCAAGGAAAGAGTAACAGAAGGAAAGGAAGGCAAGGCAAAGCAATGCAAGGCAAGTGAAACAAAAGGCACGGCACGGCAAGGAGAAACAAGGGTAAGGCACGACAACGCAAGCTAGGCAATGCACGGCAAGGCAAGGAAAGGGTAACGTAAGGCAAGGCACGGTGAGGCAAGGCAAGGCTAATGCACAACAACGCACGGCTAGGCAATGGACGGCAAGGCAAGGAAAGGGTAACGCAAGGGAAGTCACGGTCAGGCGAGGCAAGGCTACGGCACGACAACTCAAGGCTAGGCAATGCACGGATGGTAAGCAAAGAGTAACGGAAGGCAAGGAAGGCAAGGGAAAGCAAGGCAAGTCAAGAGTAAGGGAAGGAACGGCACGGCAAGGGGAAACAAGGCTAAGGCACGACAACGCAAGCTGGGCAAAGCACGGCAAGGCAAGGAAAGGGTAACGCAAGGCAAGGCACGGTCAGGCAAGGCAAGGCTAATGCACGACAACGCAAGGCTAGGCAGTGCACGGCTAGGCAAGGAACGAGTAACGGAAGGAATGGAAGGCAAGGCAAAGCAAGGCAAGGCAAGTGTAACAAAAGGCACGGCACGGCAAGGGGAAACAAGGCTAAGGCACGACAACGCAAGCTAGGCAATGCACGGCAAGGCAAGGAAAGGGTAACGCAAGGCAAGGCAGGGTCAGGCGAGACAAGGCTAAGGCACGACAACGCAAGGCTAGGCAATGCACGGCAAGGCAAGTTAAGGGTAACGCAAGGGAAGGCACGGTGAGGAAAGGCAAGGCTAATGCACAACAACGCACGTCTAGGCAATGCACGGCAAGGCAAGGAAAGGGTAACACAAGGGAAGTCACGGTCAGGCGAGGCAAGGCTAAGGCACGACAACGCAAGGCTAGGCAATGCACGGCAAGGCAAGGAAAGAGTAACGGAATGTAAGGAATGCAAGGGAAAGCAAGGCAAGGCAAGAGTAACAGAAGGAACGGCACGGCTAGGGGAAACAAGGCTAAGGTACGACAACGCAAGCTAGGCAATGCACGGAAAGGCAAGGAAAGGGTAACGCAAGGCAAGGCACGGTCAGGAAATGCAAGGCTAATGCACGACAACGGAAGGCTAGGCAATGCACGGCAAGGCAAGGAAAGAGTAACGGAATGTAAGGAATGCAAGGGAAAGCAAGGCAAGGCAAGAGTAACGGAAGGAACGGCACGGCAAGGGGAAACAAGGCTAAGGCACGACAACGCAAGGCTAGGCAAAGCACGGCAAGGCAAGGAAAGGGTAACTCAAGGCAAGGCACGGTGAGGCATGGCAAGGCTAATGCACGACAACGCACGGCTAGGCAAAGCAAGGCAAGGGAAGGAGAGGGTAACGCAAGGCCAGGCACGGTCAGTCGAGGGAAGGCTAATGCAGGACAACGCAAGGCTTAGCAGTGCACGGCTAGGCAAGGAAAGCGTAACAGAAGGAAAGGAAGGCAAGGCAAAGCAATGCAAGGCAAGTGAAACAAAAGGCACGGCACGGCAAGGGGAAACAAGGATAAGGCACGACAACGCAAGCTAGGCAATGCACGGCAAGGCAAGGAAAGTGTAACGCAAGGCAAGGCACGGTCAGTCGAGGCAAGGCTAATGCACGACAAAGCAAGGCTTGGCAGTGCACGGCTAGGGAAGGAAAGCGTAACAGAAGGAAAGGAAGGCAAGGCAAAGCAATGCAAGGCAAGTGAAACAAAAGGCACGGCACGGCAAGGGGAAAAAAGGGTAAGGCACGACAACGCAAGCTAGGCAATGCACGGCAAGGCAAGGAAAGGGTAACGTAAGGGAAGGCACGGTGAGGCAAGGCAAGGCTAATGCACAACAACGCACGGCTAGGCAATGGACGGCAAGGCAAGGAAAGGGTAACGCAAGGGAAGTCACGGTCAGGCGAGGCATGGCTACGGCACGACAACGCAAGGCTAGGCAATGCACGGATGGTAAGCAAAGAGTAACGGAAGGCAAGGAAGGCAAGGGAATGCAAGGCAAGTGAAGAGTAAGGGAAGGAACGGCAGGGCAAGGGGAAACAAGGCTAAGGCACGACAACGCAAGCTGGGCAAAGCACGGCAAGGCAAGGAAAGGGTAACGCAAGGCAAGGCACGGTCAGGCAAGGCAAGGTTAATGCACGACAACGCAAGACTAGGCAGTGCACGGCTAGGCAAGGAACGAGTAACGGAAGGAATGGAAGGCAAGGCAAAGCAAGGCAAGGCAAGTGTAACAAAAGGCACGGCACGGCAAGGGGAAACAAGGCTAAGGCACGACAACGCAAGCTAGGCAATGCACGGCAAGGCAAGGAAAGGGTAACGTAAGGCAAGGCAGGGTCAGGCGAGACAAGGCTAAGGCACGACAACGCAAGGCTAGGCAATGCACGGCAAGGCAAGGAAAGGGTAACGCAAGGCAAGGCACGGTGAGGAAAGGCAAGGCTAATGCACAACAACGCACGTCTAGGCAATGCACGGCAAGGCAAGGAAAGAGTAACGGAATGTAAGGAATGCAAGGGAAAGCAAGGCAAGGCAAGAGTAACGGAAGGAACGGCACGGCAAGGGGAAACAAGGCTAAGGCACGACAACGCAAGGCTAGGCAAAGCACGGCAAGGCAAGGAAAGGGTAACGCAAGGCAAGGCACGGTGAGGCAAGGCAAGGCTAATGCACGACAACGCACGGCTAGGCAAAGCAAGGCAAGGGAAGGAGAGGGTAACGCAAGGCAAGGCACGGTCAAGCGAGGCAAGGCTAAGGCACGACAACGCAAGGCTAGGCAATGCACGGCAAGGCAAGGAAAGGGTAACGCAAGGGAAGGCACGGTGAGGAAAGGCAAGGCTAATGCACAACAACGCACGTCTAGGCAATGCACGGCAAGGCAAGGAAAGGGTAACGCAAGGGAAGTCACGGTCAGGCGAGGCAAGGCTAAGGCACGACAACGCAAGGCTAGGCAATGCCCGGCAAGGCAAGGAAAGAGTAACGGAATGTAAGGAATGCAAGGGAAAGCAAGGCAAGGCAAGAGTAACAGAAGGAACGGCACGGCAAGGGGAAACAAGGCTAAGGCACGACAACGCAAGCTAGGGAATGCAGGGCAAGGCAAGGAAAGGGTAACGTAAGGCAAGGCACTGTGAGGCAAGGCAAGGCTAATGCACAACAACGCACGGCTAGGCAATGGACGGCAAGGCAAGGAAAGGGTAACGCAAGGGAAGTCACGGTCAGGCGAGGCAAGGCTACGGCACGACAACGCAAGGCTAGGCAGTGCACGGCTAGGCAAGGAACGAGTAACGGAAGGAATGGAAGGCAAGGCAAAGCAAGGCAAGGCAAGTGTAACAAAAGGCACGCACGGCAAGGGGAAACAAGGCTAAGGCACGACAACGCAAGCTAGGCAATGCACGGCAAGGCAAGGAAAGGGTAACGCAAGGGAAGGCACGTTGAGGAAAGGCAAGGCTAATGCACAACAACGCACGTCTAGGCAATGCACGGCAAGGCAAGGAAAGGGTAACGCAAGGGAAGTCACGGTCAGGCGAGGCAAGGCTAAGGCACGACAACGCAAGGCTAGGCAATGCACGGCAAGGCAAGGAAAGAGTAACGGAATGTAAGGAATGCAAGGGAAAGCAAGGCAAGGCAAGAGTAACAGAAGGAACGGCATGGCAAGGGGAAACAAGGCTAAGGCACGACAACGCAAGCTAGGCAATGCACGGCAAGGCAAGGAAAGGGTAACGCAAGGCAAGGCACGGTCAGGAAATGCAAGGCTAATGCACGACAACGGAAGGCTAGGCAATGCACGGCAAGGCAAGGAAAGAGTAACGGAATGTAAGGAATGCAAGAGAAAGCAAGGCAAGGCAAGAGTAACGGAAGGAACGGCACGGCAAGGGGAAACAAGGCTAAGGCACGACAACGCAAGGCTAGGCAAAGCACGGCAAGGCAAGGAAAGGGTAACGCAAGGCAAGGCACGGTGAGGCATGGCAAGGCTAATGCACGACAACGCACGGCTAGGCAAAGCAAGGCAAGGGAAGGAGAGGGTAACGCAAGGCCAGGCACGGTCACTCGAGGGAAGGCTAATGCACGACAACGCAAGGCTTAGCAGTGCACGGCTAGGCAAGGAAAGCGTAACAGAAGGAAAGGAATGCAAGGCAAAGCAATGCAAGGCAAGTGAAACAAAAGGCAAGGCACGGCAAGGGGAAACAAGGCTAAGGCACGACAACGCAAGCTAGGCAATGCACGGCAAGGCAAGGAAAGGGTAACGCAAGGCAAGGCAGGGTTAGGCGAGACAAGGCTAAGGCACGACAACGCAAGGCTAGGCAATGCACGGCAAGGCAAGGAAAGGGTAACGCAAGGCAAGGCACGGTCAGGAAATGCAAGGCTAATGCACGACAACGGAAGGCTAGGCAATGCACGGCAAGGCAAGGAAGGAGTAACGGAATGTAAGGAATGCAAGGGAAAGCAAGGCAAGGCAAGAGTAACGGAAGGAACGGCACGGCAAGGGGAAACAAGGCTAAGGCACGACAACGCAAGGCTTAGCAGTGCACGGCTAGGCAACGAAAGCGTAACAGAAGGAAAGGAAGGCAAGGCAAAGCAATGCAAGGCAAGTGAAACAAAAGGCACGGCACGGTAAGGGGATAAAAGGGTATGGCACGACAACGCAAGCTAGGCAATGCACGGCAAGGCAAGGAAAGGGTAACGCAAGGCAAGGCACGGTCAGAGAAGGCAAGGCTAATGCACGACAACGCAAGGCTAGGCAATGCACGGTAAGGCAAGGAAAGAGTAACGGAAGGCAAGGAAGGCAAGGGAAAGCAAGGCAAGTCAAGAGTAAGGGAAGGAACGGCACGGCAAGGGGAAACAAGGCTAAGGCACGACAACGCAAGCTGGGCAAAGCACGGCAAGGCAAGGAAAGGGTAACGCAAGGCAAGGCAGGGTCAGGCAAGGCAAGGCTAATGCACGACAACGCAAGGCTAGGCAGTGCACGGCTAGGCAAGGAACGAGTAACGGAAGGAATGGAAGGCAAGGCAAAGCAAGGCAAGGCAAGTGTAACAAAAGGCACGGCACGGCAAGGGGAAACAAGGCTAAGGCACGACAACGCAAGCTAGGCAATGCACGGCAAGGCAAGGAAAGGGTAACGCAAGGCAAGGCAGGGTCAGGCGAGACAAGGCTAAGGCACGACAACGCAAGGCTAGGCAATGCACGGCAAGGCAAGTTAAGGGTAACGCAAGGGAAGGCACGGTGAGGAAAGGCAAGGCTAATGCACAACAACGCACGTCTAGGCAATGCACGGCAAGGCAAGGAAAGGGTAACACAAGGGAAGTCACGGTCAGGCGAGGCAAGGCTAAGGCACGACAACGCAAGGCTAGGCAATGCACGGCAAGGCAAGGAAAGAGTAACGGAATGTAAGGAATGCAAGGGAAAGCAAGGCAAGGCAAGAGTAACAGAAGGAACGGCACGGCAAGGGGAAACAAGGCTAAGGTACGACAACGCAAGCTAGGCAATGCACGGAAAGGCAAGGAAAGGGTAACGCAAGGCAAGGCACGGTCAGGAAATGCAAGGCTAATGCACGACAACGGAAGGCTAGGCAATGCACGGCAAGGCAAGGAAAGAGTAACGGAATGTAAGGAATGCAAGGGAAAGCAAGGCAAGGCAAGAGTAACGGAAGGAACGGCACGGCAAGGGGAAACAAGGCTAAGGCACGACAACGCAAGGCTAGGCAAAGCACGGCAAGGCAAGGAAAGGGTAACTCAAGGCAAGGCACGGTGAGGCATGGCAAGGCTAATGCACGACAACGCACGGCTAGGCAAAGCAAGGCAAGGGAAGGAGAGGGTAACGCAAGGCCAGGCACGGTCAGTCGAGGGAAGGCTAATGCAGGACAACGCAAGGCTTAGCAGTGCACGGCTAGGCAAGGAAAGTGTAACAGAAGGAAAGGAAGGCAAGGCAAAGCAATGCAAGGCAAGTGAAAAAAAAGGCACGGCACGGCAAGGGGAAACAAGGATAAGGCATGACAACGCAAGCTAGGCAATGCACGGCAAGGCAAGGAAAGTGTAACGCAAGGCAAGGCACGGTCAGTCGAGGCAAGGCTAATGCACGACAACGCAAGGCTTGGCAGTGCACGGCTAGGGAAGGAAAGCGTAACAGAAGGAAAGGAAGGCAAGGCAAAGCAATGCAAGGCAAGTGAAACAAAAGGCACGGCACGGCAAGGGGAAAAAAGGGTAAGGCACGACAACGCAAGCTAGGCAATGCACGGCAAGGCAAGGAAAGGGTAACGTAAGGGAAGGCACGGTGAGGCAAGGCAAGGCTAATGCACAACAACGCACGGCTAGGCAATGGACGGCAAGGCAAGGAAAGGGTAACGCAAGGGAAGTCACGGTCAGGCGAGGCATGGCTACGGCACGACAACGCAAGGCTAGGCAATGCACGGATGGTAAGCAAAGAGTAACGGAAGGCAAGGAAGGCAAGGGAATGCAAGGCAAGTGAAGAGTAAGGGAAGGAACGGCAGGGCAAGGGGAAACAAGGCTAAGGCACGACAACGCAAGCTGGGCAAAGCACGGCAAGGCAAGGAAAGGGTAACGCAAGGCAAGGCACGGTCAGGCAAGGCAAGGTTAATGCACGACAACGCAAGGCTAGGCAGTGCACGGCTAGGCAAGGAAAGCGTAACAGAAGGAAAGGAAGGCAAGGCAAAGCAATGCAAGGCAAGTGAAACAAAAGGCACGGCACGGCAAGGGGAAAAAAGGGTAAGGCACGACAACGCAAGCTAGGCAATGCACGGCAAGGCAAGGAAAGGGTAACGTAAGGGAAGGCACGGTGAGGCAAGGCAAGGCTAATGCACAACAACGCACGGCTAGGCAATGGACGGCAAGGCAAGGAAAGGGTAACGCAAGGGAAGTCACGGTCAGGCGAGGCATGGCTACGGCACGACAACGCAAGGCTAGGCAATGCACGGATGGTAAGCAAAGAGTAACGGAAGGCAAGGAAGGCAAGGGAATGCAAGGCAAGTGAAGAGTAAGGGAAGGAACGGCAGGGCAAGGGGAAACAAGGCTAAGGCACGACAACGCAAGCTGGGCAAAGCACGGCAAGGCAAGGAAAGGGTAACGCAAGGCAAGGCACGGTCAGGCAAGGCAAGGTTAATGCACGACAACGCAAGGCTAGGCAGTGCACGGCTAGGCAAGGAACGAGTAACGGAAGGAATGGAAGGCAAGGCAAAGCAAGGCAAGGCAAATGTAACAAAAGGCACGGCACGGCAAGGGGAAACAAGGCTAAGGCACGACAACGCAAGCTAGGCAATGCACGGCAAGGCAAGGAAAGGGTAACGCAAGGCAAGGAAGGGTCAGGCGAGACAAGGCTAAGGCACGACAACGCAAGGCTAGGCAATGCACGGCAAGGCAAGGAAAGGGTAACGCAAGGCAAGGCACGGTGAAGAAAGGCAAGGCTAATGCACAACAACGCACGTCTAGGCAATGCACGGCAAGGCAAGGAAAGAGTAACGGAATATAAGGAATGCAAGGGAAAGCAAGGCAAGGCAAGAGTAACGGAAGGAACGGCACGGCAAGGGGAAACAAGGCTAAGGCACGACAACGCAAGGCTAGGCAAAGCACGGCAAGGCAAGGAAAGGGTAACGCAAGGCAAGGCACGGTGAGGCAAGGCAAGGCTAATGCACGACAACGCACGGCTAGGCAAAGCAAGGCAAGGGAAGGAGAGGGTAACGCAAGGCAAGGCACGGTCAAGCGAGGCAAGGCTAAGGCACGACAACGCAAGGCTAGGCAATGCACGGCAAGGCAAGGAAAGGGTAACGCAAGGGAAGGCACGGTGAGGAAAGGCAAGGCTAATGCACAACAACGCACGTCTAGGCAATGCACAGCAAGGCAAGGAAAGGGTAACGCAAGGGAAGTCCCGGTCAGGCGAGGCAAGGCTAAGGCACGACAACGCAAGGCTAGGCAATGCACGGCAAGGCAAGGAAAGAGTAACGGAATGTAAGGAATGCAAGGGAAAGCAAGGCAAGGCAAGAGTAACAGAAGGAACGGCACGGCAAGGGGAAACAAGGCTAAGGCACGACAACGCAAGCTAGGGAATGCACGGCAAGGCAAGGAAAGGGTAACGTAAGGCAAGGCACTGTGAGGCAAGGCAAGGCTAATGCACAACAACGCACGGCTAGGCAATGGACGGCAAGGCAAGGAAAGGGTAACGCTAGGGAAGTCACGGTCAGGCGAGGCAAGGCTACGGCACGACAACGCAAGGCTAGGCAATGCACGGATGGTAAGCAAAGAGTAACGGAAGGCAAGGAAGGCAAGGGAAAGCAAGGCAAGGCAAGAGTAAGGGAAGGAACGGCACGGCAAGGGGAAACAAGGCTAAGGCACGACAACGCAAGCTGGGCAAAGCTCGGCAAGGCAAGGAAAGGGTAACGTAAGGCAAGGCACGGTCAGGCAAGGCAAGGCTAATGCACGACAACGCAAGGCTAGGCAGTGCACGGCTAGGCAAGGACCGAGTAACGGAAGGAATGGAAGGCAAGGCAAAGCAAGGCAAGGCAAGTGTAACAAAAGGCACGGCACGGCAAGGGGAAACAAGGCTAAGGCACGACAACGCAAGCTAGGCAATGCACGGCAAGGCAAGGAAAGGGTAACGCAAGGCAAGGCAGGGTCAGGCGAGACAAGGCTAAGGCACGACAACGCAAGGCTAGGCAATGCACGGCAAGGCAAGGAAAGGGTAACGCAAGGGAAGGCACGTTGAGGAAAGGCAAGGCTAATGCACAACAACGCACGTCTAGGCAATGCACGGCAAGGCAAGGAAAGGGTAACGCAAGGGAAGTCACGGTCAGGCGAGGCAAGGCTAAGGCACGACAACGCAAGGCTAGGCAATGCACGGCAAGGCAAGGAAAGAGTAACGGAATGTAAGGAATGCAAGGGAAAGCAAGGCAAGGCAAGAGTAACAGAAGGAACGGCACGGCAAGGGGAAACAAGGCTAAGGCACGACAACGCAAGCTAGGCAATGCACGGCAAGGCAAGGAAAGGGTAACGCAAGGCAAGGCACGGTCAGGAAATGCAAGGCTAATGCACGACAACGGAAGGCTAGGCAATGCACGGCAAGGCAAGGAAAGAGTAACGCAATGTAAGGAATGCAAGTGAAAGCAAGGCAAGGCAAGAGTAACGGAAGGAACGGCACGGCAAGGGGAAACAAGGCTAAGGCACGACAACGCAAGGCTAGGCAAAGCACGGCAAGGCAAGGAAAGGGTAACGCAAGGCAAGGCACGGTGAGGCATGGCAAGGCTAATGCACGACAACGCACGGCTAGGCAAAGCAAGGCAAGGGAAGGAGAGGGTAACGCAAGGCCAGGCACGGTCACTCGAGGGAAGGCTAATGCACGACAACGCAAGGCTTAGCAGTGCACGGCTAGGTAAGGAAAGCGTAACAGAAGGAAAGGAAGGCAAGGCAAAGCAATGCAAGGCAAGTGAAACAAAAGGCAAGGCACGGCAAGGGGAAACAAGGCTAAGGCACGACAACGCAAGCTAGGCAATGCACGGCAAGGCAAGGAAAGGGTAACGCAAGGCAAGGCAGGGTCAGGCGAGACAAGGCTAAGGCACGACAACGCAAGGCTAGGCAATGCACGGCAAGGCAAGGAAAGGGTAACGCAAGGGAAGGCACGGTGTGGAAAGGCAAGGCTAATGCACAACAACGCACGTCTAGGCAATGCACGGCAGGCAAGGAAAGGGTAACGCAAGGGAAGTCACGGTCAGGCGAGGCAAGGCTAAGGCACGACAACGCAAGGCTAGGCAATGCACGGCAAGGCAAGGAAAGAGTAACGGAATGTAAGGAATGCAAGGGAAAGCAAGGCAAGGCAAGAGTAACAGAAGGAACGGCACGGCAAGGGGAAACAAGGGTAAGGCACGACAACGCCAGCTAGGCAATGCACGGCAAGGCAAGGAAAGGGTAACGCAAGGCAAGGCACGGTCAGGAAATGCAAGGCTAATGCACGACAACGGAAGGCTAGGCAATGCACGGCAAGGCAAGGAAAGAGTAACGGAATGTAAGGAATGCAAGGGAAAGCAAGGCAAGGCAAGTGTAACGGAAGGAACGGCACGGCAAGGGGAAACAAAGCTAAGGCACGACAACGCAAGGCTTAGCAGTGCACGGCTAGGCAACGAAAGCGTAACAGAAGGAAAGGAAGGCAAGGCAAAGCAATGCAAGGCAAGTGAAACAAAAGGCACGGCACGGTAAGGGGATAAAAGGGTATGGCACGACAACGCAAGCTAGGCAATGCACGGCAAGGCAAGGAAAGGGTAACGCAAGGCAAGGCACGGTCAGAGAAGGCAAGGCTAATGCACGACAACGCAAGGCTAGGCAATGCACGGTAAGGCAAGGAAAGAATAACGGAAGGCAAGGAAGGCAAGGGAAAGCAAGGCAAGTCAAGAGTAAGGGAAGGAACGGCACGGCAAGGGGAAACAAGGCTAAGGCACTACAACGCAAGCTGGGCAAAGCACGGCAAGGCAAGGAAAGGGTAACGCAAGGCAAGGCACGGTCAGGCAAGGCAAGGCTAATGCACGACAACGCAAGGCTAGGCAGTGCACGGCTAGGCAAGGAACGAGTAACGGAAGGAATGGAAGGCAAGGCAAAGCAAGGCAAGGCAAGTGTAACAAAAGGCACGGCACGGCAAGGGGAAACAAGGCTAAGGCACGACAACGCAAGCTAGGCAATGCACGGCAAGGCAAGGAAAGGGTAACGCAAGGCAAGGCAGGGTCAGGCGAGACAAAGCTAAGGCACGACAACGCAAGGCTAGGCAATGCACGGCAAGGCAAGGAAAGGGTAACGCAAGGGAAGGCACGTTGAGGAAAGGCAAGGCTAATGCACAACAACGCACGTCTAGGCAATGCACGGCAAGGCAAGGAAAGGGTAACGCAAGGGAAGTCACGGTCAGGCGAGGCAAGGCTAAGGCACGACAACGCAAGGCTAGGCAATGCACGGCAAGGCAAGGAAAGAGTAACGGAATGTAAGGAATGCAAGGGAAAGCAAGGCAAGGCAAGAGTAACAGAAGGAACGGCACGGAAAGGGGAAACAAGGCTAAGGCACGACAACGCAAGCTAGGCAATGCACGGCAAGGCAAGGAAAGGGTAACGCAAGGCAAGGCACGGTCAGGAAATGCAAGGCTAATGCACGACAACGGAAGGCTAGGCAATGCACGGCAAGGCAAGGAAAGAGTAACGGAATGTAAGGAATGCAAGAGAAAGCAAGGCAAGGCAAGAGTAACGGAAGGAACGGCACGGCAAGGGGAAACAAGGCTAAGGCACGACAACGCAAGGCTAGGCAAAGCAAGGCAAGGGAAGGAGAGGGTAACGCAAGGCCAGGCACGGTCACTCGAGGGAAGGCTAATGCACGACAACGCAAGGCTTAGCAGTGCACGGCTAGGCAAGGAAAGCGTAACAGAAGGAAAGGAAGGAAAGGCAAAGCAATGCAAGGCAAGTGAAACAAAAGGCAAGGCACGGCAAGGGGAAACAAGGCTAAGGCACGACAACGCAAGCTAGGCAATGCACGGCAAGGCAAGGAAATGGTAACGCAAGGCAAGGCAGGGTCAGGCGAGACAAGGCTAAGGCACGACAACGCAAGGCTAGGCAATGCACGGTAAGGCAAGGAAAGGGTAACGCAAGGGAAGGCACGGTGAGGAAAGGCAAGGCTAATGCACAACAACGCACGTCTAGGCAATGCACGGCAAAGGCAAGGAAAGAGTAACGGAAGGCAAGGAAGGCAAGGGAAAGCAAGGCAAGGCAAGGGTAAGGGAAGGAACGGCACCGCAAGGGGAAACAAGGCTAAGGCACGACAACGCAAGCTAGGCAATGCACGGCAAGGCAAGGAAAGGGTAACGCAAGGCAAGGCACGATCAGGCGAGGCAAGGCTAATGCACGACAACGCAAGGCTAGGCAGTACACGGCTAGGCAAGGAAAGAGTAACGGAAGGATAGGAAGGCAAGGCAAAGCAAGGCAAGGGAAGTGTAACAAACGCCACGGCACGGCAAGGGGAAACAAGGTAAGGCACGACAACGCAAGCTAGGCATTGCACGGCAAGGCAAGGAAAGGGTAACGCAAGGCAAGGCACGGTCAGTCGAGGCAAGGCTAATGCACGACAACGCAAGGCTTGGCAGTGCAAGGCTAGGCAAGGAAAGAGTAACAGAAGGAAAGGAAGGCAAGGCAAAGCAATGCAAGGCAAGTGAAACAAAAGGCACGGCACGGGAAGGAGAAACAAGGGTAAGGCACGACAACGCAAGCTAGGCAATGCACGGCAAGGCAAGGAAAGGGTAACGGAAGGCAAGGCACGGTGAGGCAAGGCAAGGCTAATGCACAACAACGCACGGCTAGGCAATGGACGGCAAGGCAAGGAAAGGGTAACGCAAGGGAAGTCACGGTCAGGCGAGGCAAGGCTACGGCACGACAACTCAAGGCTAGGCAATGCACGGATGGTAAGCAAAGAGTAACGGAAGGCAAGGAAGGCAAGGGAAAGCAAGGCAAGTCAAGAGAAAGGGAAGGAACGGCACGGCAAGGGGAAACAAGGCTAAGGCACGACAACGCAAGCTGGGCAAAGCACGGCAAGGCAAGGAAAGGGTAACGCAAGGCAAGGCACGGTCAGGCAAGGCAAGGCTAATGCACGACAACGCAAGGCTAGGCAGTGCACGGCTAGGCAAGGAACGAGTAACGGAAGGAATGGAAGGCAAGGCAAAGCAAGGCAAGGCAAGTGTAACAAAAGGCACGGCACGGCAAGGGGAAACAAGGCTAAGGCACGACAACGCAAGCTAGGCAATGCACGGCAAGGCATGTTAAGGGTAACGCAAGGGAAGGCACGGTGAGGAAAGGCAAGGCTAATGCACAACAACGCACGTCTAGGCAATGCACGGCAAGGCAAGGAAAGGGTAACGCAAGGGAAGTCACGGTCAGGCGAGGCAAGGCTAAGGCACGACAACGCAAGGCTAGGCAATGCACGGCAAGGCAAGGAAAGAGTAATGGAATGTAAGGAATGCAAGGGAAAGCAAGGCAAGGCAAGAGTAACAGAAGGAACGGCACGGCTAGGGGAAACAAGGCTAAGGTGAGACAACGCAAGCTAGGCAATGCACGGAAAGGCAAGGAAAGGGTAACGCAAGGCAAGGCACGGTCAGGAAATGCAAGGCTAATGCACGACAACGGAAGGCTAGGCAATGCACGGCAAGGCAAGGAAAGAGTAACGGAATGTAAGGAATGCAAGGGAAAGCAAGGCAAGGCAAGAGTAACGGAAGGAACGGCACGGCAAGGGGAAACAAGGCTAAGGCACGACAACGCAAGGCTTAGCAGTGCACGGCTAGGCAACGAAAGCGTAACAGAAGGAAAGGAAGGCAGGGCAAAGCAATGCAAGGCAAGTGAAACAAAAGGCACGGCACGGTAAGGGGATAAAAGGGTATGGCACGACAACGCAAGCTAGGCAATGCACGGCAAGGCAAGGAAAGGGTAACGCAAGGCAAGGCACGGTCAGAGAAGGCAAGGCTAATGCACGACAACGCAAGGCTAGGCAATGCACGGTAAGGCAAGGAAAGAGTAACGGAAGGCAAGGAAGGCAAGGGAAAGCAAGGCAAGTCAAGAGTAAGGGAAGGAACGGCACGGCAAGGGGAAACAAGGCTAAGGCACGACAACGCACGCTGGGCAAAGCACGGCAAGGCATTGAAAGGGTAACGCAAGGCAAGGCACGGTCAGGCAAGGCAAGGCTAATGCACGACAACGCAAGGCTAGGCAGTGCACGGCTAGGCAAGGAACGAGTAACGGAAGGAATGGAAGGCAAGGCAAAGCAAGGCAAGGCAAGTGTAACAAAAGGCACGGCACGGCAAGGGGAAACAAGGCTAAGGCACGACAACGCAAGCTAGGCAATGCACGGCAAGGCAAGGAAAGGGTAACGCAAGGCAAGGCAGGGTCAGGCGAGACAAAGCTAAGGCACGACAACGCAAGGCTAGGCAATGCACGGCAAGGCAAGGAAAGGGTAACGCAAGGGAAGGCACGTTGAGGAAAGGCAAGGCTAATGCACAACAACGCACGTCTAGGCAATGCACGGCAAGGCAAGGAAAGGGTAACGCAAGGGAAGTCACGGTCAGGCGAGGCAAGGCTAAGGCACGACAACGCAAGGCTAGGCAATGCACGGCAAGGCAAGGAAAGAGTAACGGATTGTAAGGAATGCAAGGGAAAGCAAGGCAAGGCAAGAGTAACAGAAGGAACGGCATGGCAAGGGGAAACAAGGCTAAGGCACGACAACGCAAGCTAGGCAATGCACGGCAAGGCAAGGAAAGGGTAACGCAAGGCAAGGCACGGTCAGGAAATGCAAGGCTAATGCACGACAACGGAAGGCTAGGCAATGCACGGCAAGGCAAGGAAAGAGTAACGGAATGTAAGGAATGCAAGAGAAAGCAAGGCAAGGCAAGAGTAACGGAAGGAACGGCACGGCAAGGGGAAACAAGGCTAAGGCACGACAACGCAAGGCTAGGCAAAGCACGGCAAGGCAAGGAAAGGGTAACGCAAGGCAAGGCACGGTGAGGCATGGCAAGGCTAATGCACGACAACGCACGGCTAGGCAAAGCAAGGCAAGGGAAGGAGAGGTAACGCAAGGCCAGGCACGGTCACTCGAGGGAAGGCTAATGCACGACAACGCAAGGCTTAGCAGTGCACGGCTAGGCAAGGAAAGCGTAACAGAAGGAAAGGAAGGCAAGGCAAAGCAATGCAAGGCAAGTGAAACAAAAGGCAAGGCACGGCAAGGGGAAACAAGGCTAAGGCACGACAACGCAAGCTAGGCAATGCACGGCAAGGCAAGGAAAGGGTAACGCAAGGCAAGGCACGGTGAGGAAAGGCAAGGCTAATGCACAACAACGCACGTCTAGGCAATGCACGGCAAGGCAAGGAAAGAGTAACGGAAGGCAAGGAAGGCAAGGGAAAGCAAGGCAAGGCAAGGGTAATGGAAGGAACGGCACGGCAAGGGGAAACAAGGCTAAGGCACGACAACGCAAGCTAGGCAATGCACGGCAAGGCAAGGAAAGGGTAACGCAAGGCAAGGCACGATCAGGCGAGGCAATGCTAATGCACGACAACGCAAGGCTAGGCAGTGCACGGCTAGGCAAGGAAAGAGTAACGGAAGGATAGGATGGCAAGGCAAAGCAAGGCAAGGGAAGTGTAACAAACGGCACGGCACGGCAAGGGGAAACAAGGTAAGGCACGACAACGCAAGCTAGGCAATGCACGGCAAGGCAAGGAAAGGGTAACGCAAGGCAAGGCACGGTCAGTCGAGGCAAGGCTAATGCACGACAACGCAAGGCTTGGCAGTGTAAGGCTAGTCAAGGAAAGAGTAACAGAAGGAAAGGAAGGCAAGGCAAAGCAATGCAAGGCAAGTGAAACAAAAGGCACGGCACGGCAAGGAGAAACAAGGGTAAGGCACGACAACGCAAGCTAGGCAATGCACGGCAAGGCAAGGAAAGGGTAACGTAAGGCAAGGCACGGTGAGGCAAGGCAAGGCTAATGCACAACAACGCACGGCTAGGCAATGGACGGCAAGGCAAGGAAAGGGTAACGCAAGGGAAGTCACGGTCAGGCGAGGCAAGGCTACGGCACGACAACTCAAGGCTAGGCAATGCACGGATGGTAAGCAAAGAGTAACGGAAGGCAAGGAAGGCAAGGGAAAGCAAGGCAAGTCAAGAGTAAGGGAAGGAACGGCACGGCAAGGGGAAACAAGGCTAAGGCACGACAACGCAAGCTGGGCAAAGCACGGCAAGGCAAGGAAAGGGTAACGCAAGGCAAGGCACGGTCAGGCAAGGCAAGGCTAATGCACGACAACGCAAGGCTAGGCAGTGCACGGCTAGGCAAGGAACGAGTAACGGAAGGAATGGAAGGCAAGGCAAAGCAAGGCAAGGCAAGTGTAACAAAAGGCACGGCACGGCAAGGGGAAACAAGGCTAAGGCACGACAACGCAAGCTAGGCAATGCACGGCAAGGCAAGGAAAGGGTAACGCAAGGCAAGGCAGGGTCAGGCGAGACAAGGCTAAGGCACGACAACGCAAGGCTAGGCAATGCACGGCAAGGCAAGTTAAGGGTAACGCAAGGGAAGGCACGGTGAGGAAAGGCAAGGCTAATGCACAACAACGCACGTCTAGGCAATGCACGGCAAGGCAAGGAAAGGGTAACACAAGGGAAGTCACGGTCAGGCGAGGCAAGGCTAAGGCACGACAACGCAAGGCTAGGCAATGCACGGCAAGGCAAGGAAAGAGTAACGGAATGTAAGGAATGCAAGGGAAAGCAAGGCAAGGCAAGAGTAACAGAAGGAACGGCACGGCTAGGGGAAACCAGGCTAAGGTACGACAACGCAAGCTAGGCAATGCACGAAAAGGCAAGGAAAGGGTAACGCAAGGCAAGGCACGGTCAGGAAATGCAAGGCTAATGCACGACAACGGAAGGCTAGGCAATGCACGGCAAGGCAAGGAAAGAGTAACGGAATGTAAGGAATGCAAAGGAAAGCAAGGCAAGGCAAGAGTAACGGAAGGAACGGCACGGAAAGGGGAAACAAGGCTAAGGCACGACAACGCAAGGCTAGGCAAAGCACGGCAAGGCAAGGAAAGGGTAACTCAAGGCAAGGCACGGTGAGGCATGGCAAGGCTAATGCACGACAACGCACGGCTAGGCAAAGCAAGGCAAGGGAAGGAGAGGGTAACGCAAGGCCAGGCACGGTCAGTCGAGGGAAGGCTAATGCAGGACAACGCAAGGCTTAGCAGTGCACGGCTAGGCAAGGAAAGCGTAACAGAAGGAAAGGAAGGCAAGGCAAAGCAATGCAAGGCAAGTGAAACAAAAGGCACGGCACGGCAAGGGGAAACAAGGATAAGGCACGACAACGCAAGCTAGGCAATGCACGGCAAGGCAAGGAAAGGGTAACGCAAGGCAAGGCACGGTCAGTCGAGGCAAGGCTAATGCACGACAACGCAAGGCTTGGCAGTGCACGGCTAGGGAAGGAAAGCGTAACAGAAGGAAAGGAAGGCAAGGCAAAGCAATGCAAGGCAAGTGAAACAAAAGGCACGGCACGGCAAGGGGAAAAAAGGGTAAGGCACGACAACGCAAGCTAGGCAATGCACGGCAAGGCAAGGAAAGGGTAACGTAAGGGAAGGCACGGTGAGGCAAGGCAAGGCTAATGCACAACAACGCACGGCTAGGCAATGGACGGCAAGGCAAGGAAAGGGTAACGCAAGGGAAGTCACGGTCAGGCGAGGCAAGGCTAAGGCACGACAACGCAAGGCTAGGCAATGCACGGATGGTAAGCAAAGAGTAACGGAAGGCAAGGAAGGCAAGGGAATGCAAGGCAAGTGAAGAGTAAGGGAAGGAACGGCAGGGCAAGGGGAAACAAGGCTAAGGCACGACAACGCAAGCTGGGCAAAGCACGGCAAGGCAAGGAAAGGGTAACGCAAGGCAAGGCACGGTCAGGCAAGGCAAGGTTAATGCACGACAACGCAAGGCTAGGCAGTGCACGGCTAGGCAAGGAACGAGTAACGGAAGGAATGGAAGGCAAGGCAAAGCAAGGCAAGGCAAGTGTAACAAAAGGCACGGCACGGCAAGGGGAAACAAGGCTAAGGCACGACAACGCAAGCTAGGCAATGCACGGCAAGGCAAGGAAAGGGTAACGCAAGGCAAGGCAGGGTCAGGCGAGACAAGGCTAAGGCACGACAACGCAAGGCTAGGCAATGCACGGCAAGGCAAGGAAAGGGTAACGCAAGGCAAGGCACGGTGAGGAAAGGCAAGGCTAATGCACAACAACGCACGTCTAGGCAATGCACGGCAAGGCAAGGAAAGAGTAACGGAATGTAAGGAATGCAAGGGAAAGCAAGGCAAGGCAAGAGTAACGGAAGGAACGGCACGGCAAGGGGAAACAAGGCTAAGGCACGACAACGCAAGGCTAGGCAAAGCACGGCAAGGCAAGGAAAGGGTAACGCAAGGCAAGGCACGGTGAGGCAAGGCAAGGCTAATGCACGACAACGCACGGCTAGGCAAAGCAAGGCAAGGGAAGGAGAGGGTAACGCAAGGCAAGGCACGGTCAAGCGAGGCAAGGCTAAGGCACGACAACGCAAGGCTAGGCAATGCACGGCAAGGCAAGGAAAGGGTAACGCAAGGGAAGGCACGGTGAGGAAAGGCAAGGCTAATGCACAACAACGCACGTCTAGGCAATGCACGGCAAGGCAAGGAAAGGGTAACGCAAGGGAAGTCACGGTCAGGCGAGGCAAGGCTAAGGCACGACAACGCAAGGCTAGGCAATGCACGGCAAGGCAAGGAAAGAGTAACGGAATGTAAGGAATGCAAGGGAAAGCAAGGCAAGGCAAGAGTAACAGAAGGAACGGCACGGCAAGGGGAAACAAGGCTAAGGCACGACAACGCAAGCTAGGGAATGCACGGCAAGGCAAGGAAAGGGTAACGTAAGGCAAGGCACTGTGAGGCAAGGCAAGGCTAATGCACAACAACGCACGGCTAGGCAATGGACGGCAAGGCAAGGAAAGGGTAACGCAAGGGAAGTCACGGTCAGGCGAGGCAAGGCTACGGCACGACAACGCAAGGCTAGGCAGTGCACGGCTAGGCAAGGAACGAGTAACGGAAGGAATGGAAGGCAAGGCAAAGCAAGGCAAGGCAAGTGTAACAAAAGGCACGGCACGGCAAGGGGAAACAAGGCTAAGGCACGACAACGCAAGCTAGGCAAGGCACGGCAAGGCAAGGAAAGGGTAACGCAAGGGAAGGCACGTTGAGGAAAGGCAAGGCTAATGCACAACAACGCACGTCTAGGCAATGCACGGCAAGGCAAGGAAAGGGTAACGCAAGGGAAGTCACGGTCAGGCGAGGCAAGGCTAAGGCACGACAACGCAAGGCTAGGCAATGCACGGCAAGGCAAGGAAAGAGTAACGGAATGTAAGGAATGCAAGGGAAAGCAAGGCAAGGCAAGAGTAACAGAAGGAACGGCATGGCAAGGGGAAACAAGGCTAATGCACGACAACGCACGGCTAGGCAAAGCAAGGCAAGGGAAGGAGAAGGTAACGCAAGGCCAGGCAGGGTCACTCGAGGGAAGGCTAATGCACGACAACGCAAGGCTTAGCAGTGCACGGCTAGGCAAGGAAAGCGTAACAGAAGGAAAGGAATGCAAGGCAAAGCAATGCAAGGCAAGTGAAACAAAAGGCAAGGCACGGCAAGGGGAAACAAGGCTAAGGCACGACAACGCAAGCTAGGCAATGCACGGCAAGGCAAGGAAAGGGTAACGCAAGGCAAGGCAGGGTTAGGCGAGACAAGGCTAAGGCACGACAACGCAAGGCTAGGCAATGCACGGCAAGGCAAGGAAAGGGTAACGCAAGGCAAGGCACGGTCAGGAAATGCAAGGCTAATGCACGACAACGGAAGGCTAGGCAATGCACGGCAAGGCAAGGAAAGAGTAACGGAATGTAAGGAATGCAAGGGAAAGCAAGGCAAGGCAAGAGTAACGGAAGGAAGGGCAAGGCAAGGGGAAACAAGGCTAAGGCACGACAACGCAAGGCTTAGCAGTGCACGGCTAGGCAACGAAAGCGTAACAGAAGGAAAGGAAGGCAAGGCAAAGCAATGCAAGGCAAGTGAAACAAAAGGCACGGCACGGTAAGGGGATAAAAGGGTATGGCACGACAACGCAAGCTAGGCAATGCACGGCAAGGCACGTAAAGGGTAACGCAAGGCAAGGCACGGTCAGAGAAGGCAAGGCTAATGCACGACAACGCAAGGCTAGGCAATGCACGGCAAGGCAAGGAAAGAGTAACGGAATGTAAGGAATGCAAGGGAAAGCAAGGCAAGGCAAGAGTAACGGAAGGAACGGCACGGCAAGGGGAAACAAGGCTAAGGCACGACAACGCAAGGCTAGGCAAAGCACGGCAAGGCAAGGAAAGGGTAACTCAAGGCAAGGCACGGTGAGGCATGGCAAGGCTAATGCACGACAACGCACGGCTAGGCAAAGCAAGGCAAGGGAAGGAGAGGGTAACGCAAGGCCAGGCACGGTCAGTCGAGGGAAGGCTAATGCAGGACAACGCAAGGCTTAGCAGTGCACGGCTAGGCAAGGAAAGCGTAACAGAAGGAAAGGAAGGCAAGGCAAAGCAATGCAAGGCAAGTGAAACAAAAGGCACGGCACGGCAAGGGGAAACAAGGATAAGGTACGACAACGCAAGCTAGGCAATGCACGGCAAGGCAAGGAAAGTGTAACGCAAGGCAAGGCACGGTCAGTCGAGGCAAGGCTAATGCACGACAACGCAAGGCTTGGCAGTGCACGGCTAGGGAAGGAAAGCGTAACAGAAGGAAAGGAAGGCAAGGCAAAGCAATGCAAGGCAAGTGAAACAAAAGGCACGGCACGGCAAGGGGAAAAAAGGGTAAGGCACGACAACGCAAGCTAGGCAATGCACGGCAAGGCAAGGAAAGGGTAACGTAAGGGAAGACACGGTGAGGCAAGGCAAGGCTAATGCACAACAACGCACGGCTAGGCAATGGACGGCAAGGCAAGGAAAGGGTAACGCAAGGGAAGTCACGGTCAGGCGAGGCATGGCTACGGCACGACAACGCAAGGCTAGGCAATGCACGGATGGTAAGCAAAGAGTAACGGAAGGCAAGGAAGGCAAGGGAATGCAAGGCAAGTGAAGAGTAAGGGAACGGCAGGGCAAGGGGAAACAAGGCTAAGGCACGACAACGCAAGCTGGGCAAAGCACGGCAAGGCAAGGAAAGGGTAACGCAAGGCAAGGCACGGTCAGGCAAGGCAAGGTTAATGCACGACAACGCAAGGCTAGGCAGTGCACGGCTAGGCAAGGAACGAGTAACGGAAGGAATGGAAGGCAAGGCAAAGCAAGGCAAGGCAAGTGTAACAAAAGGCACGGCACGGCAAGGGGAAACAAGGCTAAGGCACGACAACGCAAGCTAGGCAATGCACGGCAAGGCAAGGAAAGGGTAACGCAAGGCAAGGCAGGGTCAGGCGAGACAAGGCTAAGGCACGACAACGCAAGGCTAGGCAATGCACGGCAAGGCAAGGAAAGGGTAACGCAAGGCAAGGCACGGTGAAGAAAGGCAAGGCTAATGCACAACAACGCACGTCTAGGCAATGCACGGCAAGGCAAGGAAAGAGTAACGGAATGTAAGGAATGCAAGGGAAAGCAAGGCAAGGCAAGAGTAACGGAAGGAACGGCACGGCAAGGGTAAACAAGGCTAAGGCACGACAACGCAAGGCTAGGCAAAGCACGGCAAGGCAAGGAAAGGGTAACGCAAGGCAAGGCACGGTGAGGCAAGGCAAGGCTAATGCACGACAACGCACGGCTAGGCAAAGCAAGGCAAGGGAAGGAGAGGGTAACGCAAGGCAAGGCACGGTCAAGCGAGGCAAGGCTAAGGCACGACAACGCAAGGCTAGGCAATGCACGGCAAGGCAAGGAAAGGGTAACGCAAGGCAAGGCAGGGTCAGGCGAGACAAGGCTAAGGCACGACAACGCAAGGCTAGGCAATGCACGGCAAGGCAAGGAAAGGGTAACGCAAGGCAAGGCACGGTGAGGAAAGGCAAGGCTAATGCACAACAACGCACGTCTAGGCAATGCACGGCAAGGCAAGGAAAGAGTAACGGAATGTAAGGAATGCAAGGGAAAGCAAGGCAAGGCAAGAGTAACAGAAGGAACGGCACGGCAAGGGGAAACAAGGCTAAGGCACGACAACGCAAGCTAGGGAATGCACGGCAAGGCAAGGAAAGGGTAACGTAAGGCAAGGCACTGTGAGGCAAGGCAAGGCTAATGCACAACAACGCACGGCTAGGCAATGGACGGCAAGGCAAGGAAAGGGTAACGCAAGGGAAGTCACGGTCAGGCGAGGCAAGGCTACGGCACGACAACGCAAGGCTAGGCAATGCACGGTAAGGCAAGGAAAGAGTAACGGAAGGCAAGGAAGGCAAGGGAAAGCAAGGCAAGTCAAGAGTAAGGGAAGGAACGGCACGGCAAGGGGAAACAAGGCTAAGGCACTACAACGCAAGCTGGGCAAAGCACGGCAAGGCAAGGAAAGGGTAACGCAAGGCAAGGCACGGTCAGGTAAGGCAAGGCTAATGCACGACAACGCAAGGCTAGGCAGTGCACGGCTAGGCAAGGAACGAGTAACGGAAGGAATGGAAGGCAAGGCAAAGCAAGGCAAGGCAAGTGTAACAAAAGGCACGGCACGGCAAGGGGAAACAAGGCTAAGGCACGACAACGCAAGCTAGGCAATACACGGCAAGGCAAGGAAAGGGTAACGCAAGGCAAGGCAGGGTCAGGCGAGACAAAGCTAAGGCACGACAACGCAAGGCTAGGCAATGCACGGCAAGGCAAGGAAAGGGTAACGCAACGGAAGGCACGTTGAGGAAAGGCAAGGCTAATGCACAACAACGCACGTCTAGGCAATGCACGGCAAGGCAAGGAAAGGGTAACGCAAGGGAAGTCACGGTCAGGCGAGGCAAGGCTAAGGCACGACAACGCAAGGCTAGGCAATGCACGGCAAGGCAAGGAAAGAGTAACGGAATGTAAGGAATGCAAGGGAAAGCAAGGCAAGGGAAGAGTAACAGAAGGAACGGCATGGCAAGGGGAAACAAGGCTAAGGCACGACAACGCAAGCTAGGCAATGCACGGCAAGGCAAGGAAAGGGTAACGCAAGGCAAGGCACGGTCAGGAAATGCAAGGCTAATGCACGACAACGGAAGGCTAGGCAATGCACGGCAAGGCAAGGAAAGAGTAACGGAATGTAAGGAATGCAAGAGAAAGCAAGGCAAGGCAAGAGTAACGGAAGGAACGGCACGGCAAGGGGAAACAAGGCTAAGGCACAACAACGCAAGGCTAGGCAAAGCACGGCAAGGCAAGGAAAGGGAAACGCAAGGCAAGGCACGGTGAGGCATGGCAAGGCTAATGCACGACAACGCACGGCTAGGCAAAGCAAGGCAAGGGAAGGAGAGGGTAACGCAAGGCCAGGCACGGTCACTCGAGGGAAGGCTAATGCACGACAACGCAAGGCTTAGCAGTGCACGGCTAGGCAAGGAAAGCGTAACAGAAGGAAAGGAAGGCAAGGCAAAGCAATGCAAGGCAAGTGAAACAAAAGGCAAGGCACGGCAAGGGGAAACAAGGCTAAGGCACGACAACGCAAGCTAGGCAATGCACGGCAAGGCAAGGAAAGGGTAACGCAAGGCAAGGCAGGGTCAGGCGAGACAAGGCTAAGGCACGACAACGCAAGGCTAGGCAATGCACGGCAAGGCAAGGAAAGGGTAACGCAAGGGAAGGCACGGTGAGGAAAGGCAAGGCTAATGCACAACAACGCACGTCTAGGCAATGCACGGCAAGGCAAGGAAAGAGTAACGGAAGGCAAGGAAGGCAAGGGAAAGCAAGGCAAGGCAAGGGTAAGGGAAGGAACGGCACCGCAAGGGGAAACAAGGCTAAGGCACGACAACGCAAGCTAGGCAATGCACGGCAAGGCAAGGAAAGGGTAACCAAGGCAAGGCACGATCAGGCGAGGCAAGGCTAATGCACGACAACGCAAGGCTAGGCAGTGCACGGCTAGGCAAGGAAAGAGTAACGGAAGGATAGGAAGGCAAGGCAAAGCAAGGCAAGGGAAGTGTAACAAACGGCACGGCACGGCAAGGGGAAACAAGGTAAGGCACGACAACGCAAGCTAGGCAATGCACGGCAAGGCAAGGAAAGGGTAACGCAAGGCAAGGCACGGTCAGTCGAGGCAAGGCTAATGCACGACAACGCAAGGCTTGGCAGTGCAAGGCTAGGCAAGGAAAGAGTAACAGAAGGAAAGGAAGGCAAGGCAAAGCAATGCAAGGCAAGTGAAACAAAAGGCACGGCACGGCAAGGAGAAACAAGGGTAAGGCACGACAACGCAAGCTAGGCAATGCACGGCAAGGCAAGGAAAGGGTAACGTAAGGCAAGGCACGGTGAGGCAAGGCAAGGCTAATGCACAACAACGCACGGCTAGGCAATGGACGGCAAGGCAAGGAAAGGGTAACGCAAGGGAAGTCACGGTCAGGCGAGGCAAGGCTACGGCACGACAACTCAAGGCTAGGCAATGCACGGATGGTAAGCAAAGAGTAACGGAAGGCAAGGAAGGCAAGGGAAAGCAAGGCAAGTCAAGAGTAAGGGAAGGAACGGCACGGCAAGGGGAAACAAGGCTAAGGCACGACAACGCAAGCTGGGCAAAGCACGGCAAGGCAAGGAAAGGGTAACGCAAGGCAAGGCACGGTCAGGCAAGGCAAGGCTAATGCACGACAACGCAAGGCTAGGCAGTGCACGGCTAGGCAAGGAACGAGTAACGGAAGGAATGGAAGGCAAGGCAAAGCAAGGCAAGGCAAGTGTAACAAAAGGCACGGCACGGCAAGGGGAAACAAGGCTAAGGCACGACAACGCAAGCTAGGCAATGCACGGCAAGGCAAGGAAAGGGTAACGCAAGGCAAGGCAGGGTCAGGCGAGACAAGGCTAAGGCACGACAACGCAAGGCTAGGCAATGCACGGCAAGGCATGTTAAGGGTAACGCAAGGGAAGGCACGGTGAGGAAAGGCAAGGCTAATGCACAACAACGGACGTCTAGGCAATGCACGGCAAGGCAAGGAAAGGGTAACACAAGGGAAGTCACGGTCAGGCGAGGCAAGGCTAAGGCACGACAACGCAAGGCTAGGCAATGCACGGCAAGGCAAGGAAAGAGTAACGGAATGTAAGGAATGCAAGGGAAAGCAAGGCAAGGCAAGAGTAACAGAAGGAACGGCACGGCTAGGGGAAACAAGGCTAAGGTACGACAACGCAAGCTAGGCAATGCACGGAAAGGCAAGGAAAGGGTAACGCAAGGCAAGGCACGGTCAGGAAATGCAAGGCTAATGCACGACAACGGAAGGCTAGGCAATGCACGGCAAGGCAAGGAAAGAGTAACGGAATGTAAGGAATGCAAGGGAAAGCAAGGCAAGGCAAGAGTAACGGAAGGAACGGCACGGCAAGGGGAAACAAGGCTAAGGCACGACAACGCAAGGCTAGGCAAAGCACGGCAAGGCAAGGAAAGGGTAACTCAAGGCAAGGCACGGTGAGGCATGGCAAGGCTAATGCACGACAACGCACGGCTAGGCAAAGCAAGGCAAGGGAAGGAGAGGGTAACGCAAGGCCAGGCACGGTCAGTCGAGGGAAGGCTAATGCAGGACAACGCAAGGCTTAGCAGTGCACGGCTAGGCAAGGAAAGCGTAACAGAAGGAAAGGAAGGCAAGGCAAAGCAATGCAAGGCAAGTGAAACAAAAGGCACGGCTCGGCAAGTTGAAACAAGGATAAGGCACGACAATGCAAGCTAGGCAATGCACGGCAAGGCAAGGAAAGTGTAACGCAAGGCAAGGCACGGTCAGTCGAGGCAAGGCTAATGCACGACAACGCAAGGCTTGGCAGTGCACGGCTAGGGAAGGAAAGCGTAACAGAAGGAAAGGAAGGCAAGGCAAAGCAATGCAAGGCAAGTGAAACAAAAGGCACGGCACGGCAAGGGGAAAAAAGGGTAAGGCACGACAACGCAAGCTAGGCAATGCACGGCAAGGCAAGGAAAGTGTAACGTAAGGGAAGGCACGGTGAGGCAAGGCAAGGCTAATGCACAACAACGCACGGCTAGGCAATGGACGGCAAGGCAAGGAAAGGGTAACGCAAGGGAAGTCACGGTCAGGCGAGGCATGGCTACGGCACGACAACGCAAGGCTAGGCAATGCACGGATGGTAAGCAAAGAGTAACGGAAGGCAAGGAAGGCAAGGGAATGCAAGGCAAGTGAAGAGTAAGGGAAGGAACGGCAGGGCAAGGGGAAACAAGGCTAAGGCACGACAACGCAAGATGGGCAAAGCACGGCAAGGCAAGGAAAGGGTAACGCAAGGCAAGGCACGGTCAGGCAAGGCAAGGTTAATGCACGACAACGCAAGACTAGGCAGTGCACGGCTAGGCAAGGAACGAGTAACGGAAGGAATGGAAGGCAAGGCAAAGCAAGGCAAGGCAAGTGTAACAAAAGGCACGGCACGGCAAGGGGAAACAAGGCTAAGGCACGACAACGCAAGCTAGGCAATGCACGGCAAGGCAAGGAAAGGGTAACGCAAGGCAAGGCAGGGTCAGGCGAGACAAGGCTAAGGCACGACAACGCAAGGCTAGGCAATGCACGGCAAGGCAAGGAAAGGGTAACGCAAGGCAAGGCACGGTGAGGAAAGGCAAGGCTAATGCACAACAACGCACGTCTAGGCAATGCACGGCAAGGCAAGGAAAGAGTAACGGAATGTAAGGAATGCAAGGGAAAGCAAGGCAAGGCAAGAGTAACGGAAGGAACGGCACGGCAAGGGGAAACAAGGCTAAGGCACGACAACGCAAGGCTAGGCAAAGCAAGGCAAGGCAAGGAAAGGGTAACGCAAGGCAAGGCACGGTGAGGCAAGGCAAGGCTAATGCACGACAACGCACGGCTAGGCAAAGCAAGGCAAGGGAAGGAGAGGGTAACGCAAGGCAAGGCACGGTCAAGCGAGGCAAGGCTAAGGCACGACAACGCAAGGCTAGGCAATGCACGGCAAGGCAAGGAAAGGGTAACGCAAGGGAAGGCACGTTGAGGAAAGGCAAGGGTAATGCACAACAACGCACGTCTAGGCAATGCACGGCAAGGCAAGGAAAGGGTAACGCAAGGGAAGTCACGGTCAGGCGAGGCAAGGCTAAGGCACGACAACGCAAGGCTAGGCAATGCACGGCAAGGCAAGGAAAGAGTAACGGAATGTAAGGAATGCAAGGGAAAGCAAGGCAAGGCAAGAGTAACAGAAGGAACGGCATGGCAAGGGGAAACAAGGCTAAGGCACGACAACGCAAGCTAGGCAATGCACGGCAAGGCAAGGAAAGGGTAACGCAAGGCAAGGCACGGTCAGGAAATGCAAGGCTAATGCACGACAACGGAAGGCTAGGCAATGCACGGCAAGGCAAGGAAAGAGTAACGGAATGCAAGGAATGCAAGAGAAAGCAAGGCAAGGCAAGAGTAACGGAAGGAACGGCACGGCAAGGGGAAACAAGGCTAAGGCACGACAACGCAAGGCTAGGCAAAGCACGGCAAGGTAAGGAAAGGGTAACGCAAGGCAAGGCACGGTGAGGCATGGCAAGGCTAATGCACGACAACGCACGGCTAGGCAAAGCAAGGCAAGGGAAGGAGAGGGTAACGCAAGGCCAGGCACGGTCACTCGAGGGAAGGCTAATGCACGACAACGCAAGGCTTAGCAGTGCACGGCTAGGCAAGGAAAGCGTAACAGAAGGAAAGGAAGGCAAGGCAAAGCAATGCAAGGCAAGTGAAACAAAAGGCAAGGCACGGCAAGGGGAAACAAGGCTAAGGCACGACAACGCAAGCTAGGCAATGCACGGCAAGGCAAGGAAAGGGTAACGCAAGGCAAGGCAGGGTCAGGCGAGACAAGGCTAAGGCACGACAACGCAATGCTAGGCAATGCACGGCAAGGCAAGGAAAGGGTAACGCAAGGGAAGGCACGGTGAGGAAAGGCAAGGCTAATGCACAACAACGCACGTCTAGGCAATGCACGGCAAGGCAAGGAAAGAGTAACGGAAGGCAAGGAAGGCAAGGGAAAGCAAGGCAAGGCAAGGGTAAGGGAAGGAACGGCACCGCAAGGGGAAACAAGGCTAAGGCACGACAACGCAAGCTAGGCAATGCACGGCAAGGCAAGGAAAGGGTAACGCAAGGCAAGGCACGATCAGGCGAGGCAAGGCTAATGCACGACAACGCAAGGCTAGGCAGTGCACGGCTAGGCAAGGAAAGAGTAACGGAAGGATAGGAAGGCAAGGCAAAGCAAGGCAAGGGAAGTGTAACAAACGGCACGGCACGGCAAGGGGAAACAAGGTAAGGCACGACAACGCAAGCTAGGCAATGCACGGCAAGGCAAGGAAAGGGTAACGCAAGGCAAGGCACGGTCAGTCGAGGCAAGGCTATTGCACGACAACGCAAGGCTTGGCAGTGCAAGGCTAGGCAAGGAAAGAGTAACAGAAGGAAAGGAAGGCAAGGCAAAGCAATGCAAGGCAAGTGAAACAAAAGGCACGGCACGGCAAGGAGAAACAAGGGTAAGGCACGACAACGCAAGCTAGGCAATGCACGGCAAGGCAAGGAAAGGGTAACGTAAGGCAAGGCACGGTGAGGCAAGGCAAGGCTAATGCACAACAACGCACGGCTAGGCAATGGACGGCAAGGCAAGGAAAGGGTAACGCAAGGGAAGTCACGGTCAGGCGAGGCAAGGCTACGGCACGACAACTCAAGGCTAGGCAATGCACGGATGGTAAGCAAAGAGTAACGGAAGGCAAGGAAGGCAAGGGAAAGCAAGGCAAGTCAAGAGTAAGGGAAGGAACGGCACGGCAAGGGGAAACAAGGCTAAGGCACGACAACGCAAGCTGGGCAAAGCACGGCAAGGCAAGGAAAGGGTAACGCAAGGCAAGGCACGGTCAGGCAAGGCAAGGCTAATGCACGACAACGCAAGGCTAGGCAGTGCACGGCTAGGCAAGGAACGAGTAACGGAAGGAATGGAAGGCAAGGCAAAGCAAGGCAAGGCAAGTGTAACAAAAGGCACGGCACGGCAAGGGGAAACAAGGCTAAGGCACGACAACGCAAGCTAGGCAATGCACGGCAAGGCAAGGAAAGGGTAACGCAAGGCAAGGCAGGGTCAGGCGAGACAAGGCTAAGGCACGACAACGCAAGGCTAGGCAATGCACGGCAAGGCATTTTAAGGGTAACGCAAGGGAAGGCACGGTGAAGAAAGGCAAGGCTAATGCACAACAACGCACGTCTAGGCAATGCACGGCAAGGCAAGGAAAGGGTAACACAAGGGAAGTCACGGTCAGGCGAGGCAAGGCTAAGGCACGACAACGCAAGGCTAGGCAACGCACGGCAAGGCAAGGAAAGAGTAACGGAATGTAAGGAATGCAAGGGAAAGCAAGACAAGGCAAGAGTAACAGAAGGAACGGCACGGCTAGGGGAAACAAGGCTAAGGTACGACAACGCAAGCTAGGCAATGCACGGAAAGGCAAGGAAAGGGTAACGCAAGGCAAGGCACTGTCAGGAAATGCAAGGCTAATGCACGACAACGGAAGGCTAGGCAATGCACGGCAAGGCAAGGAAAGAGTAACGGAATGTAAGGAATGCAAGGGAAAGCAAGGCAAGGCAAGAGTAACGGAAGGAACGGCACGGCAAGGGGAAACAAGGCTAAGGCACGACAACGCAAGGCTAGGCAAAGCACGGCAAGGCAAGGAAAGGGTAACTCAAGGCAAGGCACGGTGAGGCATGGCAAGGCTAATGCACGACAACGCACGGCTAGGCAAAGCAAGGCAAGGGAAGGAGAGGGTAACGCAAGGCCAGGCACGGTCAGTCGAGGGAAGGCTAATGCAGGACAACGCAAGGCTTAGCAGTGCACGGCTAGGCAAGGAAAGCGTAACAGAAGGAAAGGAAGGCAAGGCAAAGCAATGCAAGGCAAGTGAAACAAAAGGCATGGCACGGCAAGGGGAAACAAGGATAAGGCACGACAATGCAAGCTAGGCAATGCACGGCAAGGCAAGGAAAGTGTAACGCAAGGCAAGGCACGGTCAGTCGAGGCAAGGCTAATGCACGACAACGCAAGGCTTGGCAGTGCACGGCTAGGGAAGGAAAGCGTAACAGAAGGAAAGGAAGGCAAGGCAAAGCAATGCAAGGCAAGTGAAACAAAAGGCACGGCACGGCAAGGGGAAAAAAGGGTAAGGCACGACAACGCAAGCTAGGCAATGCACGGCAAGGCAAGGAAAGGGTAACGTAAGGGAAGGCACGGTGAGGCAAGGCAAGGCTAATGCACAACAACGCACGGCTAGGCAATGGACGGCAAGGCAAGGAAAGGGTAACGCAAGGGAAGTCACGGTCAGGCGAGGCATGGCTACGGCACGACAACGCAAGGCTAGGCAATGCACGGATGGTAAGCAAAGAGTAACGGAAGGCAAGGAAGGCAAGGGAATGCAAGGCAAGTGAAGAGTAAGGGAAGGAACGGCAGGGCAAGGGGAAACAAGGCTAAGGCACGACAACGCAAGCTGGGCAAAGCACGGTAAGGCAAGGAAAGGGTAACGCAAGGCAAGGCACGGTCAGGCAAGGCAAGGTTAATGCACGACAACGCAAGACTAGGCAGTGCACGGCTAGGCAAGGAACGAGTAACGGAAGGAATGGAAGGCAAGGCAAAGCAAGGCAAGGCATGTGTAACAAAAGGCACGGCACGGCAAGGGGAAACAAGGCTAAGGCACGACAACGCAAGCTAGGCAATGCACGGCAAGGCAAGGAAAGGGTAACGCAAGGCAAGGCAGGGTCAGGCGAGACAAGGCTAAGGCACGACAACGCAAGGCTAGGCAATGCACGGCAAGGCAAGGAAAGGGTAACGCAAGGCAAGGCACGGTGAGGAAAGGCAAGGCTAATGCACAACAACGCACGTCTAGGCAATGCACGGCAAGGCAAGGAAAGAGTAATGGAATGTAAGGAATGCAAGGGAAAGCAAGGCAAGGCAAGAGTAACGGAAGGAACGGCACGGCAAGGGGAAACAAGGCTAAGGCACGACAACGCAAGGCTAGGCAAAGCAAGGCAAGGCAAGGAAAGGGTAACGCAAGGCAAGGCACGGTGAGGCAAGGCAAGGCTAATGCACGACAACGCACGGCTAGGCAAAGCAAGGCAAGGGAAGGAGAGGGTAACGCAAGGCAAGGCACGGTCAAGCGAGGCAAGGCTAAGGCACGACAACGCAAGGCTAGGCAATGCACGGCAAGGCAAGGAAAGGGTAACGCAAGGGAAGGCACGGTGAGGAAAGGCAAGGCTAATGCACAACAACGCACGTCTAGGCAATGCACGGCAAGGCAAGGAAAGGGTAACGCAAGGGAAGTCACGGTCAGGCGCGGCAAGGCTAAGGCACGACAACGCAAGGCTAGGCAATGCACGGCAAGGCAAGGAAAGAGTAACGGAATGTAAGGAATGCAAGGGAAAGCAAGGTAAGGCAAGAGTAACAGAAGGAACGGCACGGCAAGGGGAAACAAGGCTAAGGCACGACAACGCAAGGCTAGGCAAAGCACGGCAAGGCAAGGAAAGGGTAACGCAAGGCAAGGCACGGTGAGGCATGGCAAGGCTAATGCACGACAACGCACGGCTAGGCAAAGCAAGGCAAGGGAAGGAGAGGGTAACGCAAGGCCAGGCACGGTCACTCGAGGGAAGGCTAATGCACGACAACGCAAGGCTTAGCAGTGCACGGCTAGGCAAGGAAAGCGTAACAGAAGGAAAGGAAGGCAAGGCAAAGCAATGCAAGGCAAGTGAAACAAAAGGCAAGGCACGGCAAGGGGAAACAAGGCTAAGGCACGACAACGCAAGCTAGGCAATGCACGGCAAGGCAAGGAAAGGGTAACGCAAGGCAAGGCAGGGTCAGGCGAGACAAGGCTAAGGCACGACAACGCAAGGCTAGGCAATGCACGGCAAGGCAAGGAAAGGGTAACGCAAGGGAAGGCACGGTGAGGAAAGGCAAGGCTAATGCACAACAACGCACGTCTAGGCAATGCACGGCAAGGCAAGGAAAGAGTAACGGAAGGCAAGGAAGGCAAGGGAAAGCAAGGCAAGGCAAGGGTAAGGGAAGGAACGGCACGGCAAGGGGAAACAAGGCTAAGGCACGACAACGCAAGCTAGGCAATGCACGGCAAGGCAAGGAAAGGGTAACGCAAGGCAAGGCACGATCAGGCGAGGCAAGGCTAATGCACGACAACGCAAGGCTAGGCAGTGCACGGCTAGGCAAGGAAAGAGTAACGGAAGGATAGGAAGGCAAGGCAAAGCAAGGCAAGGGAAGTGTAACAAACGGCACGGCACGGCAAGGGGAAACAAGGCTAAGGCACGACAACGCAAGCTAGGCAATGCACGGCAAGGCAAGGAAAGGGTAACGCAAGGCAAGGCACGGTCAGTCGAGGCAAGGCTAATGCACGACAACGCAAGGCTTGGCAGTGCAAGGCTAGGCAAGGAAAGAGTAACAGAAGGAAAGGAAGGCAAGGCAAAGCAATGCAAGGCAAGTGAAACAAAAGGCACGGCACGGCAAGGAGAAACAAGGGTAAGGCACGACAACGCAAGCTAGGCAATGCACGGCAAGGCAAGGAAAGGGTAACGTAAGGCAAGGCACGGTGAGGCAAGGCAAGGCTAATGCACAACAACGCACGGCTAGGCAATGGACGGCAAGGCAAGGAAAGGGTAACGCAAGGGAAGTCACGGTCAGGCGAGGCAAGGCTACGGCACGACAACTCAAGGCTAGGCAATGCACGGATGGTAAGCAAAGAGTAACGGAAGGCAAGGAAGGCAAGGGAAAGCAAGGCAAGTCAAGAGTAAGGGAAGGAACGGCACGGCAAGGGGAAACAAGGCTAAGGCACGACAACGCAAGCTGGGCAAAGCACGGCAAGGCAAGGAAAGGGTAACGCAAGGCAAGGCACGGTCAGGCAAGGCAAGGCTAATGCACGACAACGCAAGGCTAGGCAGTGCACGGCTAGGCAAGGAACGAGTAACGGAAGGAATGGAAGGCAAGGCAAAGCAAGGCAAGGCAAGTGTAACAAAAGGCACGGCACGGCAAGGGGAAACAAGGCTAAGGCACGACAACGCAAGCTAGGCAATGCACGGCAAGGCAAGGAAAGGGTAACGCAAGGCAAGGCAAGGCACGGCAAGGGGAAACAAGGCTAAGGCACGACAACGCAAGCTAGGCAATGCACGGCAAGGCAAGGAAAGGGTAACACAAGGGAAGTCACGGTCAGGCGAGGCAAGGCTAAGGCACGACAACGCAAGGCTAGGCAATGCACGGCAAGGCAAGGAAAGAGTAACGGAATGTAAGGAATGCAAGGGAAAGCAAGGCAAGGCAAGAGTAACAGAAGGAACGGCACGGCTAGGGGAAACAAGGCTAAGGTACGACAACGCAAGCTAGGCAATGCACGAAAAGGCAAGGAAAGGGTAACGCAAGGCAAGGCACGGTCAGGAAAGGCAAGGCTAATGCACGACAACGGAAGGCTAGGCAATGCACGGCAAGGCAAGGAAAGAGTAACGGAATGTAAGGAATGCAAGGGAAAGCAAGGCAAGGCAAGAGTAACGGAAGGAACGGCACGGCAAGGGGAAACAAGGCTAAGGCACGACAACGCAAGGCTAGGCAAAGCACGGCAAGGCAAGGAAAGGGTAACTCAAGGCAAGGCACGGTGAGGCATGGCAAGGCTAATGCACGACAACGCACGGCTAGGCAAAGCAAGGCAAGGGAAGGAGAGGGTAACGCAAGGCCAGGCACGGTCAGTCGAGGGAAGGCTAATGCAGGACAACGCAAGGCTTAGCAGTGCACGGCTAGGCAAGGAAAGCGTAACAGAAGGAAAGGAAGGCAAGGCAAAGCAATGCAAGGCAAGTGAAACAAAAGGCACGGCACGGCAAGGGGAAACAAGGATAAGGCACGACAACGCAAGCTAGGCAATGCACGGCAAGGCAAGGAAAGTGTAACGCAAGGCAAGGCACGGTCAGTCGAGGCAAGGCTAATGCACGACAACGCAAGGCTTGGCAGTGCACGGCTAGGGAAGGAAAGCGTAACAGAAGGAAAGGAAGGCAAGGCAAAGCAATGCAAGGCAAGTGAAACAAAAGGCACGGCACGGCAAGGGGAAAAAAGGGTAAGGCACGACAACGCAAGCTAGGCAATGCACGGCAAGGCAAGGAAAGGGTAACGTAAGGGAAGGCACGGTGAGGCAAGGCAAGGCTAATGCACAACAACGCACGGCTAGGCAATGGACGGCAAGGCAAGGAAAGGGTAACGCAAGGGAAGTCACGGTCAGGCGAGGCAAGGCTAAGGCACGACAACGCAAGGCTAGGCAATGCACGGATGGTAAGCAAAGAGTAACGGAAGGCAAGGAAGGCAAGGGAATGCAAGGCAAGTGAAGAGTAAGGGAAGGAACGGCAGGGCAAGGGGAAACAAGGCTAAGGCACGACAACGCAAGCTGGGCAAAGCACGGCAAGGCAAGGAAAGGGTAACGCAAGGCAAGGCACGGTCAGGCAAGGCAAGGTTAATGCACGACAACGCAAGGCTAGGCAGTGCACGGCTAGGCAAGGAACGAGTAACGGAAGGAATGGAAGGCAAGGCAAAGCAAGGCAAGGCAAGTGTAACAAAAGGCACGGCACGGCAAGGGGAAACAAGGCTAAGGCACGACAACGCAAGCTAGGCAATGCACGGCAAGGCAAGGAAAGGGTAACGCAAGGCAAGGCAGGGTCAGGCGAGACAAGGCTAAGGCACGACAACGCAAGGCTAGGCAATGCACGGCAAGGCAAGGAAAGGGTAACGCAAGGCAAGGCACGGTGAGGAAAGGCAAGGCTAATGCACAACAACGCACGTCTAGGCAATGCACGGCAAGGCAAGGAAAGAGTAACGGAATGTAAGGAATGCAAGGGAAAGCAAGGCAAGGCAAGAGTAACGGAAGGAACGGCACGGCAAGGGGAAACAAGGCTAAGGCACGACAACGCAAGGCTAGGCAAAGCACGGCAAGGCAAGGAAAGGGTAACGCAAGGCAAGGCACGGTGAGGCAAGGCAAGGCTAATGCACGACAACGCACGGCTAGGCAAAGCAAGGCAAGGGAAGGAGAGGGTAACGCAAGGCAAGGCACGGTCAAGCGAGGCAAGGCTAAGGCACGACAACGCAAGGCTAGGCAATGCACGGCAAGGCAAGGAAAGGGTAACGCAAGGGAAGGCACGGTGAGGAAAGGCAAGGCTAATGCACAACAACGCACGTCTAGGCAATGCACGGCAAGGCAAGGAAAGGGTAACGCAAGGGAAGTCACGGTCAGGCGAGGCAAGGCTAAGGCACGACAACGCAAGGCTAGGCAATGCACGGCAAGGCAAGGAAAGAGTAACGGAATGTAAGGAATGCAAGGGAAAGCAAGGCAAGGCAAGAGTAACAGAAGGAACGGCATGGCAAGGGGAAACAAGGCTAAGGCACGACAACGCAAGCTAGGCAATACACGGCAAGGCAGGCACTGTGAGGCAAGGCAAGGCTAATGCACAACAACGCACGTCTAGGCAATGCACGGCAAGGCAAGGAAAGGGTAACGCAAGGGAAGTCACGGTCAGGCGAGGCAAGGCTAAGGCACGACAACGCAAGGCTAGGCAATGCACGGCAAGGCAAGGAAAGAGTAACGGAATGCAAGGAATGCAAGAGAAAGCAAGGCAAGGCAAGAGTAACGGAAGGAACGGCACGGCAAGGGGAAACAAGGCTAAGGCACGACAACGCAAGGCTAGGCAAAGCACGGCAAGGTAAGGAAAGGGTAACGCAAGGCAAGGCACGGTGAGGCATGGCAAGGCTAATGCACGACAACGCACGGCTAGGCAAAGCAAGGCAAGGGAAGGAGAGGGTAACGCAAGGCCAGGCACGGTCACTCGAGGGAAGGCTAATGCACGACAACGCAAGGCTTAGCAGTGCACGGCTAGGCAAGGAAAGAGTAACGGAATGTAAGGAATGCAAGGGAAAGCAAGGCAAGGCAAGAGTAACGGAAGGAACGGCACGGCAAGGGGAAACAAGGCTAAGGCACGACAACGCAAGGCTAGGCAAAGCACGGCAAGGCAAGGAAAGGGTAACTCAAGGCAAGGCACGGTGAGGCATGGCAAGGCTAATGCACGACAACGCACGGCTAGGCAAAGCAAGGCAAGGGAAGGAGAGGGTAACGCAAGGCCAGGCACGGTCAGTCGAGGGAAGGCTAATGCACGACAACGCAAGGCTTAGCAGTGCACGGCTAGGCAAGGAAAGCGTAACAGAAGGAAAGGAAGGCAAGGCAAAGCAATGCAAGGCAAGTGAAACAAAAGGCAAGGCACGGCAAGGGGAAACAAGGCTAAGGCACGACAACGCAAGCTAGGCAATGCACGGCAAGGCAAGGAAAGGGTAACGCAAGGCAAGGCACGGTCAGGAAATGCAAGGCTAATGCACGACAACGGAAAGCTAGGCAATGCACGGCAAGGCAAGGAAAGAGTAACGGAATGTAAGGAATGCAAGGGAAAGCAAGGCAAGGCAAGAGTAACGGAAGGAAGGGCAAGGCAAGGGGAAACAAGGCTAAGGCACGACAACGCAAGGCTTAGCAGTGCACGGCTAGGCAACGAAAGCGTAACAGAAGGAAAGGAAGGCAAGGCAAAGCAATGCAAGGCAAGTGAAACAAAAGGCACGGCACGGTAAGGGGATAAAAGGGTATGGCACGACAACGCAAGCTAGGCAATGCACGGCAAGGCAAGTAAAGGGTAACGCAAGGCAAGGCACGGTCAGAGAAGGCAAGGCTAATGCACGACAACGCAAGGCTAGGCAATG